>NC_044307.1:74447926-74750265 GCF_007474595.2 Lynx canadensis | reverse complement strand
CATGTAAACATCCAGTTTCTAAGCATTCTTTGTATGATTACTTCTCTAAGCAGAATGTTTATTTTTACCTTTTGAAGCTTTCATGGGGCATATGGCTCAGGATCTGACATCACACAAACCTCAGCTGTAGTCATGGTTCTGCCTTTACTGACTATATGATATGGGCAGATTATCTAACCTTTTTGAGCCTTAATGATCTCATGTGAAAAACAGGCTTGATCTTGGTGCTCACAGTGTCATTGTAAAGATACTGTGTTGAACCTTAGTATAGCATTATTACAGAGTATGCACTTTGTGAATGGTGCTATTTTATTGTCCGTTTTCGCTTTTAGCCATCACGTATCAATCATTCTAGTTTTTCGGAAAAGGTCGCTCATGCCTTCATTCATTCATCTGGCACACAAGGTAGCACTCTCCTTAAAGAGCTTTGGGTTTAGTGACCAACTGAATACATAAAACTTCATTTTCAATGAAAATTACATTTAAAAGATTGCACTCAGTGAGTGACATTTTGGTTCTGCATGCTCATATTGATATACAAGGAGCATCCTGAGCCAAAAGATAAAAGCCAAGATTATGTTTTATAAATAATGCTAATTTCTTCGTGTGTTTGTTAACGGTCTCCCTTGTTAAGAGCATTTCACTTCAGAGAGTCTACTAGCTGAAAGGTTATGTGCTGCTCTAGACACAGAGTGTTGGTGCCTTTGGCAGGTTACATTTGCAGACTCTAGGTTCAGAGCAGTGTTTGCACATACTCCTGTCCCCTTTCCTTTGCTTTTAACTTGTTTGCCCCCCTCTCTGTCCAAGACTCCTCATACAGACTACAGGATTCCCAGGAAATTTTATTTTAGATCTTTTAATTTTAAGTAATCTCTTTGCCCAATGTGGCGCTAGAGCTCATGACCCCAACGTCAAGAGTCACGTGCTCTACCAACCGAACCAGCCAGGCACCCCCCAGAAAAAATTTATTTTAGTATTTTATTTTTGTTCTACAACTTCCCTTTCTTGACCTCTTAAAAGTCACTTTTGATCTCCCCAATTGTTGGCACCGGTGTTCCTGAGGACATGCTCTTTTCAGTGACTTTGGAAATTGTTTCACAGGGAATGGCTCCCAGCCACCTAGAATGTGTCTCATGCATTGCAAGGAACAGAACCAGCACCTAGACTGGGCGCGGAGGTATTGCGTGGGCTGAAGGGGGAGCTTAGTTATAAGTTGATGCTTTATGATCGGAACTAATGTGTTTGGGGAAAACACGTAAATCAATAGGTTTTGGCACCATGGTTGTCCAAATAACAGCGGAGGTGGGGTTGAGGAAGAAAAGCTACATTTAACCATGTTGTATGGTCTCAAGGTACTAGAATTAAGAAAAGAGACACCAAAGAAAATGGAATCTATACAGAAAACTGAACAATATGCTAAACTGTAAAAAGAATCTTTAATGGAAAGAGATGGGGACTTACTAGTATAAACAATATACCTATTTGTTTATTTTTAAAATGTTTATCTTATTTATTTTTGAGAAACAGTGTGTGAGGGAGGGACAGAGAGAGAGGAAAAGGATCCCAAGCAGGCCTCACACTTGAACTCATGAACCACAAGATCATGACCTGAGCTGAAATCAAGAGTCAGAAGCTGAATCGACTGAGCTACCCAGGTGTCCTATGCCTATTATTATTATCATTATTGTAAAAACAAATCCATTCAAAATACTGTTGAGTAAATAAATCTCAGGTTGAATGCACACAGAAAAGTCTGGTACCAAAAGAAAATCCCATGATGAGGACAAGTGATTTCATTCCAGTTCAACCAGCTAATGTTTCTGTAAGGACTGTACTCTCGAGGTTCAGTTCCTCACAGGGAAATACAGCTGGTATTATTTGGTTTTCCAGTCAGTAAAGATGTTGCATCAAGATTTGGAATGGTTTTCTCTTATCCTAGGAAACCACAAGTATTTTTGATAAAACAGTACCATTTGAGACATTTATTTTATTTAGATTTGGGGGCCATTATGATAGTGGAAATAAGGAACAGACAGATCAGGAGACATAAAAATACTGTTTACGCAGTACCACTGCACTGATAACATGTATGCTAAAGTCAGCCTGGCAGTTTTATTTTTATTTTTATTTTTATTAAGTTTATTTCTTTATTTTGAGAGAGAAAGAGTGCTGGCAGTTTTATGTTGCAATTCTAGCATGAGGTAAAATGGAAAGCTTCCAGTATGTCTCCTCATCCAGGTATGGGATGCACACAGATGCCCTCCTACACAGGTCGTAAATCAGGCAAGTGCTGGCTATCCTTTACCAAGGCTTGCTTTCGGGATTTTGGGACCTTCTCGGCCACAGATTTTTGGTGACCGTTGAGCTCCATTACAGCCGTGACTTTTGTGTGGATTCAGGGCTATCACTCTTCCATCTGCCGCTTTCTGCCACATTCTCCCACATGTTTGTGGTGGTGGTCTACGTCAGCCCCACAATCAGTTATTAATATTTATCATCATCACGATTATTGTTTTAACCACCTTCCTGCACCAGCTGCTGAGAAGCTGGGTCTGAGATCCATAGAGGAGAACATAGAGGTATGTTTTCATGTTGCAGTGTTTTAGAGGTTTAATTAAAAACGAAAGACTTTTCAGCTCAGTTTGGTCTGTTCTCTTAATCGTTTGGTCTTTGGCATAAAACCCTGAAAATAAAAGCATTCTATCTATTTTTAATTCATAGGGTTTTTTTACTTATTTGAACTGTAGATTTCTGATCTTATCAAATGGTTGTTACATTTCTTTAAACTTTGAGATTTTTAAGGCTTCCCTGCACCGTGAAGTGGACTTTCCCTGCCACCTCCACACAAACACACACATTATGAAGCTTGCTCTTTTTTCTCTCAGATGGACACCTTTGAAAAGTTTTAATAAGAACACAGTAGAGAAGATCTGGTGTTGTACTTCACAGGCAACCTTTATATGACTGTATCTATTTTGTAAAGTGGGAAAAATTAGTTTTAATATCAGGACCACCATTCACATTCACAGGAGTGAATGGGTGAAATCCAGCCTGTGGTCCAGTCCCAAATCCGGCTGTGGAAAAGGAACCCCTTTTTTCGACTTGGTCTATCCAGAGAGGTGATTTTTTTTCTAACTTCTACAAATGACTAGGCTAGTACAGACCTGAAGAAGATGTGTTTCAAACAATTTTTAAAAGTTTTTGAAAAGGTAAAATTTAACTCTTATGTATAATTCTTTAATTAAAAAAAAATAATTCATTGTCTCATTAGCCAACATACAACTTCGGGAGTAGATTCCTGTGATTCATCACTTACATACAATACCCAATGCTCATCCCAACAAGTGCCCTCCTCAGTGCCCATCACCCATTTTCCCTGCCCCCCAACCTCCCACCCCCATCAACCCTTAGTTTTTTTCTCTTCATTTAAGAGTCTCTTATGGTTTGCCTCCCTCCCTGTTTATAATTTATTTTTCCTTCCTTTTCCCTATGGTCTTCTGTTAAGTTTTTCAGATTCCACATATGAGTGAAAACATATGATTTTCCGTGACTGACTTACTTGTTCTTTGACTTTCTTTCTCTGACTGACTTATTTCACTTAGCGTAATACCCTCCAGTTCAATGCACATTGTTGCAAATGGCAAGATTTCATTCTTTTTCATTGCCAATATTTCATTACACACACATGCACACATACCACATCTTCTTTATCCATTCATCAGTTGATGGACATTTGGGCTCTTTCCATAATTTGGCTTTTGTTGAGAGTGCTGCTATAAACATTGGGGTACATGTGCCCCTATGACTCAGCACTCTTGTATCCTTTGGATAAATTCTTCACAATGCCATTACTGGGTTGTAGGGTAATTCTGTTTTTAATGTTTTGAGGAACCTCCATGCTGTTTTCCAGAGTGGTTGCAACAGGTGGAATTCCCAACAACAGTGCAAGAGTGTTCCCCTTTCTCCACATCCTCGCCAGCATCTGTTGTTTCCTCAGTTGCTAACTTTAGCCACTCTGACCAGTGTGAGGTGGTATCTTGGAGTGGTTTTGATTTGTATTTCCCTGATGATGAGTGATGTTGAGCATCTTTTCATATGTCTGTTAGCCATCTGGATAAATATCAGAGAAAGTGTTAGTATCAAAAATCTGTAAAGAACTTACCAAATTCAACACCTGAAAAACAATCCAGTGAAGAAATGGGCAGAAGACTTGAATAGACACTTTTCCAAACGCTTATCTTTATAAACAAATCCAGCAGTGGAGGGTGCCTGGGTGACTCTGTTGGTCGAATGTCTGACTTTGGCTCAGGTCATGATCTCGTGTGATTGGTGAGTTCCAGCCCTGCATCAGGCTTGCTGCTGTCAACGCAGAGCCTGCTTTGGATCCTCTGTCCCCCTCTCTCTCTGCCCCTCCTCCACTCACTCTCTCTCTCAAAAATAAATGAAACATTAAAAATATCCAACGGTGGAGTGATGGCCAAGTAAGACAGCCATGATGCAAAGTCTTTTATATTCCTGGGAGCACCAAAATGTGTTTCCATTCCCACAAATATGTGTGTTTGAAAACACACACACACACACACACACACACACACACACACACAGAACTAATTTTCAATGTGGCTGTGGTCCCAAATCTAATGATTTGTTATACTGATATCCCAGAAGGTTGAAGTTAGTAACATTTCTGCTATGCATTCATACTGGAAAAAAATTGATTATAGAAATCATGGTGTAGCTATACATATTCACTGAGTTTAGAAAATATTTTCTCTAGAAAAAATTTCTTATGTCAGAATAATAACTAAATTTATTTGCTCATAATCCAGTCATAGTATTTACAATGTTAATTTACATAGTCTATTTTCTGTTTTGATCAGAAAGAGACAATGGCCAGTAAACAATTTGGCAGGGAGTTGTAGAAATTGTCTTTCAGACTGTGTTATGACTAGAGTCACCATAAAATTTGTCTTCCAAACCCGGGCACTTCTGAGACCGAAAGGGGCAACTATGTTACCTATCACACCAAAGTTGGCACACATGAAGACCTTGATTATAGAGCACAGAATAATCTGAATTAATACTTGTGTGGACTCTAGGATACTGTAGTATCTCATACATTTCTTAATTTTTTAAACCCTAAGCACTTAATGGTGTGCAAGTTCTTGGCATTGGAGGGTGTACAAGTCAATACAGATTCTGCCCTCAAGGAGCTTACAATCAAATATGAGGTAAAAGACAGGTAGGTACAGCCTGGTTCACCTCCTTTAAGATGCTTCTCTGGGCTGGGAAAATGTGTTAAGGCACAGTCTGAGAAGAGTAGGATTCCCAGACCAAAGTGCTAAATGCTCTGGTGCAGGAGCCCGAACCTCTCTCCTCACTCTGCTCTCTTTACTACCTTTGTTCTCACCTCCTATCTAGTCTCTTGCAGGCCTGTAGGTTTCTCTTAGCTGCTCACCTTAACACCACTTCCTGGCTTTGCTTCCAGCTTCCTCTTCCTAGCTTGCTAATATCTTCCTCCTCTCCTGTTCCTTTCCCAAGCTTGATAGGACGTGACTTCCTCTGTTTCTCTCTTTCAACTCTTCTGGAAAAAAAGGCCACTTACTACATGTTTTATGGATTTCTTTTTAGCATTTATAGCATGGATTAATCTTATCTGCATATATACATGGATTGGTTAGTGTGTGGGAGAGTGTTTATTAGTCAATTTTCTCTTTAATAATATATTTAAGATTTTCAAACCACAGCTGCAACTCATTTGAGTTTTATTATGTATTATAATTTTACTTTAAAATTGCACTATGCATATAGAGTTGTCTCCTACTTTAACTTATTTTTATGTTGTCTCTCCCTGGTGAAAGTATATTTGATTCTTTTTATTGTATTCTGTCCAACAGAGCAGGAAAAGAATAATAAAACCAATCAAAAAGAAGATAAGTTTTAAACTTCTCATTGAGATAATAATACTCTGCCTACTGAATAATATTCCTCAAATCTCTTTCCTTGAGACCCCTATAATATTAGATAGTCATAATTTATTTATTAGCTTAGAGCATTTGGAAGACAATGATTATAATTAAGGGAAAGAGAGCTAATTGCTGAAAGTCCAATATGAAATCTAGTGATGTCTGACTACATTGCTGCAAAAGAAGCAGATATTTAGTCATTATCTCTTTGGTATGGTCAATACAGTCAAACTGGGTAATTTAGACACTAAATAAAGAGTCCTCAGAACATCTCCAGAGGGCCCATTTATGATTTTGATTCAATTCTAAGCATTTGGAATTTCAAAAGAGAGAGCAGAATTCTTATTTAGGAAGATATGAAATCTTCAGTATTTAACAACAATCAGTTCTGCCCTGTTTATTATATGCTTAGCAATGTGAAGCACTGGGGTTTTAGCAGAAAATAAAATAGATCCCTCCCCTGTCCTTAAGGTTTTTAGTGTAGTAAAGGATAAGACATTGAATATGAAATTATGAATATGGTATATGTTTCTGAACAGGTACATGGATGTATGAAAGCTACATAGATGAATCATAGGCTGACAGACACTCAGATTTGGAAGGGGCATTTTGACTCTTCAGTGCAAGTGCCAAATAAAATCATTTCTATGGGGTGAGGGTGTTTCAGCAGCTGGAGCAAATGTGGACAGGAGGGCAGATGGCATGGGCAAAGGAAAGAGGGAAGGACACTAGGCATGGTCTGATGGGAGCATGGATTGGAGTTATATTTTGACTGCCCTTGAAAATCTGGTCAAAGAGTTAGTGCTTCAACTGGCAGGTAATAGGGCCACTGAAGGTTTTTCTATTTCTGTTTGTTTTAGCAGAGAAACGGCATCAGAAATTCACTTAAAGGAAAATTTATCTGGCAGTAGTATGTTTAGTGAAATGGAACAGGATGAGTTTGGGGGGTTTTGCAGTTGTGCAGGGGAGAGGCAATGAGGTCGAACTAGCATGTCAATAGTGGAGCTGAGAAGGAGAGTCATGAGACAAGAGACATGGCAGACTAGGGATAGCTGTATGGTATTTCCTTAAAATTTTAAAATAAAATTACTCTATGATCCAGCAACACCACTTTTGGGTATACACCCAAAAGGACTGAAAACAGTCTTGAAAAGATATATTAACAGGAGCACTGTTAATAGCAGCACTATTCATAATACACCAAACATGGAAGCAACTCAAGTATCCATTGATGGATAAACAAAATATGATATATACATACAATGGAATATTTTTCAGCCTAAAAAAAAAGGAAGACATTTTGACACATGCTTTAACATGGATGAATCTTGAGAACATTATGCTAAGAAAGCTAGTCACAAAAAAGATGAATATCATATGATCCCACTTATGAGAGATACCTAGAGAATAATCAAAACCATAGAAACAGGAAGTAGAATGATAATTGCCAGGGGCTAGCAGGAGGGCAAATGGAGAGTTGATTGAAGGGTTTAGGTTTCAGTTTTGCAAGATAACAATGAGTTTGGGAGACAGGTTACAAAAAGTATGTATGTACTTAACAGTACTGAACTGTATTAAAAATGGTTAAGGTGGTAAATCTTAAGTATATTTTATCCCAATTTAAAAAAGAGAGAGGGAGAGGGAGGGAGGGAAGGAGGGAGGGAGGGGGAGGGAGAGGGAGAGACATGACAGAGTGAGCATCTATCGGGTTTGAGCAGTGAGACTGGAAAGAAGGGATCAAAATTGACTTTAAGATTTTGAGTTTATGTGACTAAGAGAGAAATGGAAACAACAGTGACAGAGACAGCAGGTGGAGATGGCTCATTTAGGGTGGTTTGGGTGGAAAGATGGATTTGGTAGAGATGATAACTTGGATATTAAAATGTTGACCTGAAGGTTCTAGTGGGACTTCCTAAGGCAGGTAGTTGGAAAGAAGAGAGCTAAAAAGAAATTTATACATTCTTTTCTTAGGTTGATAAAACTTACCTGTCTTGTGTATTTGATAAGGTGATCTATGATGGTGTCAGTAAAGGCTCCTAATGACTCCATGCATTATCTATTTCATGGAAAATTGCCAAGGCTCTGTGGTCATGTTGCCTGGCAGTGAACCTAATGATAGGATTTTCAGGAAAAATAACAGGGGCTTATGCTTTGAGAAAACTGTTTTATATCTTTTAAATGATTCTTGATGAAAAGGGAGCGAAATCAGAGTCCAGCCTTATAACCTAATTATTTGGACCAACTGTGATGATTTTTATCACTCCTGTAGTTTTAGATGATCTTCCCATTTATGCCATCCACCTTTTGTGAATGGAAAAGTAGCTGCGTTGGTTTCAGTTCTTTGGATGTTTCTCAATGAAATGGAGGTGATAACATAATATATTATTATCATGATGAATTCCCCTTTCATTTTTTCTGCTGTAATATGAACTACTTAGGGAAGGGACCTATCTTCCTCATCTTTATAATTCTAAGAACTAGCAAAGTACCTGTTGCACCATAGGAATAAGTTCATGGCCCTTGATAATAGAATCATAGAATGTTACAATGGAAGAAACTGGAGGGGCCATGCAACCCTTACTCTTTTCTTTTGTCAAGTAGAGAGGTGGAATTTAGAAAGGTAGGTGGGCTTGTCCAAGGAAGTACTATTGGGCTAGTTGGACTAGAGCCTGACCCTCCTGATTCCTCATCCAGTTTTATTTCCACCTTACCCCATCATTTCATGTAAGTTTTTTTAACCTCACAAACCTCAAGTTGTATCTCATTGTACTCTTGGCAGTATCAAGAATACTACCTTGTACTTAGTAATTTCTAATACATATTTGTTGGTCTCTTCCTTCCAAAGTAAAAAGAAGGTGAGGGGGAGAAGAAGAAGCAAATGTAGCATACCTATGAATGATAATGAAGACAAGTTCTTATTTAAATTCATATTCTGATACCAAGAAATTTTACACACTGGGTTATTATATCAAATTCAGGACTTCACTGAAAAAGTGGAATCTTTTATAACAATTATATAACAATCTTATGAACTGATAAGCCACGTGGTCATACAAAAACTTTTAGTTCTTTTTGGTAAAGGCAGCCACTGGAGAAGCTTGAAGTTTTTGAGAGTAAATAATCTCCCACAACCTTAGTACAGCCTACAGGGAAAGCAGGTCTCAGATCAAATTCTGCCACACATACAGATATTTATTAAATAACTATTAATTAGAAAGCCAGCATGAAATAGCACGTAAAACCATGTGGACCCAACAAAGTCCCAGCTCTCTGTCCTTCAATAGATTCTGACCACCATCTTGCATGCAGAGTTTACTTGAGATGAACACAACCATATTCCAGCAGCAGAATCCTGTCCCTTTATTGGCAGTATCAGGCAATTAAAAATCTTCTTAGACTGAACATAGGACTATTTAGTCAGGTACCATCCTTAAAGATGAAGGCTTAGGCTTCACTGGATGTATTTTTTATTTTTTTTTAATGTTTATTTTAGAGAGAGACAGATCATGAGTGAGGGAAGGGCAGAGAGCGAGGGAGACAGAATCCCAAGCAAGCTTCAGGCTGTGAGCTGTCAGCACAGATCTCGACATCAGGCTCGAACTCACCAACTGTGAGATCATGACCTTAGCTGAAGTCAGGCGCTTAACTGACTGAGCCACCCAGATGCCGTGGCTTCACTGGATTTTGTACTCTATTTGTACAAAGGAGTTGAGTGTTTCCAGAATGTTTTAAATCAATCCATACCAGAATACCTTTAATTTAATCAATAACAGCCCTTTCCTAAATTTATCATGCTCTTCACCAGGCCATATTTTTACAAAGCCCATTACTGATACTCATTAAGTTAATTAGCAGTGTTGGTTGTTGATTGAAATGTGAATGACTCAAATTACTGTGGTAGCTGCTTTGGGCAGATGACTTCCTTAGTAGAATACCAGCAGACCACCTTGATCTTTGCATTCTTGATTAGTACCTGAACTGAGCTTGCCTGGAATAATATACACACGATATCACATTAGATATGTTGAGGGTATTACATTAGATATGTTGAGCTTACCTGGAATAATATACACACGATATTACATTAGGTATGTTGAGGGTACATTAGATATGTTGAGAGCATAATGCCATGCCAATTTTCCTATTAATTAGGTCATTTTAGATGAACTGGCTGATTAAAGACCCAAAATGGAACTTGGGAGCCAATTTTAGTGTTGTTTTGGGATTGGGTGTCTTTTTTTGCATGAATGTCAGTGAATTGATGTACCTATATGACAGATATGGGTCTTCCTTTCATTTGAAGACTTAGAAGCCAGTGAGTTCTTAATTGGCCTGATTTCAATATTGTTTTACACACTTCCAACTTTCTACTTGGTAGTGTTGCTGAATCTTTGAGCTCACAGAGTCTAAAATCAAACTCATCTTCTGTCCCAAACCAATTCTTCTTCCTGTCTTTTATTTCTGTTAAAAGTACCACCAAGCACCTGATATCTACCAAACATTGTGGTAAGGACTTTACACATATTATGTAGTTTAATTTCCTATTTTAGAGATGAGGAAACTGAGGCTTAGAGAGTCCAAGTAACTTGATCTCAGGTCTGTTAGCTGGATCATGGTAGGACAGGGAGGTACAGATTGGCAACACAAACTTCTGCTTTCTTTAATTTTGCAGCATTTACTGGAATTCAGTTTCCCATATACAATGGCATGGGCTCTCCACAGGTTCCTCAGACATCTGAAATAATTTCTTTTTGTTCAAGCCCTAGGCACTCCCAACCTGAGTAATTGTGTCCAAGGCATATTTTACTTGGTGATTTGGCTTTTTGGTTCGATCCAGTGGACTTGTGAGAAACACACATAACTGTGTAAGAGAAAGAGCCTAGCTGTATCTTAAAGACACTCAATGTATGTCTCCTTTCTCCTTTTCTCCTTTCCTATTTCTGTTTTACAGAAGACACAGGTCTTTATTTCTGTTTTTTTTCCCCCCAAGAGACACTAATTTAATTCAAAGTAGTCCTTGTATTGATCCTCCATAAAGGCACAGAAACTAGGCAAACAGCAACATAGAACATGGAACGGGTTATCTGAGAATCAGGTAATAGGCAATGACTTCCATGTGATTTATCATCATGTTAATTAGACTTTGACTCCATCAGTCTGCCAAAGAAAGTTAGACTCCCCTGAGCAGAGGACACACACTTGATCTTAGAATGAGAAGGGTAGATGAGTCATTTCTGTTATAAATCGATCTCGACAGGCAATGTCAGAGGCTCAGGGCCAATAAGTCAGTGTCACTTACTGAGTCCTAACCTGGCCACTGTATAATTACTCCTGGGCTTTTCCCCTTGAGTGCACCACTGTCTTCCTATTTGACAAGGTATTAATTACTGGACCTGGGAAGTTCAATGTGTCTGATTTCACTCAATCACTCAAACTCATGTCAGTCTCTATGCATGTTACAATTAAGCATGGGGAATAAGGATAGTGGAAAATAAGGACTAACTTGATCTCCACAGTCCCTCCAGGCAAACCTAAAATGTACATATACTTGGATGTCAAGAAATTTTTATTAGTTCATGCCATTCTGTGTTTTCATTATAATTGTCACTGCTGTTATTGTCATCACTAGGAAATCTACCACATGCTAAAAAATGTGAGTTTTGCTACATTCTTGGACCACCTGGAGTTTAATTTGTGAATTGGAAAAAAAATTTATGTGTAAAATTTATGTATAAAAAAGATTTATGTGGGTTTTCCCCAACTTACAAAATGTATATTCTTGAAGGTTAAACGTAAGTTTTATATACTTGAAGACTCATCTTAAAATCATTTCTCTGTTAAACCATCTCTGGGCCTCATCTTTGCCTTGGGCAGATTCAGACCCCTGGCGTTTGTGTCTGCATTACAGCCACAGTCTGCCTCTTAAGAATAATTCTTCTTTCTACATTTTTCCCTTTCCCCATTTCAAGCAAGTAGTTGGAATTTTTTGGCCTTCTTATCTCAGTGATGGTTTATGTTTCTGAGCCAAAAGCCATAGTTTCCTGTAAGACACACACCTTCTGGAGTTTTGAAAAGCCCAAACCCACTGAAAAAGTATGTAAGTTATGTTGCAGGTCACCACCATAGATAGGATCAGACCTTTGAGAAGCTACAGAAAAGAGGATGGGAGAGTTAGTGGAATCTGAGCATAGGTCCCAGGAAGAGCAGGGACTTTCATTCTGCTCTGCAGCAGCACTTGAGAAGATGGCAGAGGGCAGGGCTGGGCCTGGGCCCTGCTAGGAGGTTCCCAGCATCATCAAAGATGCCTGTTTCCAACCCAGACATAGAAGTAGAGCGCTGGATCTGAAGGGACCGTGCAGAGTACAGTGTGTTCATGCTAAGGTAGTACCAGGGTGGGCTATGTACAATGAGTGCAGGAGTCTCCTGGTGCTTTGGCCCCATGTAAGATGCCAGGTCATTGCTGGCCCTGCTGGGTAACTACCAGCAGCAGTTTCAGATACTGCCCTCCGTTTGCCAGGATAAAGTAACCCAACACTTTCACAGCAGAACTGACCACTTTAATAGAAAATGTAACTCTGCTTTCCTAAAAAGCAGTAACAAGCACTTTATCCTCTGCTTTTAACTCTTTTTCAGGCCCCGGGTCTAATGCATTTTTTCCCTTTAACCTAGTTTGCAAAGCTATCCAAACTCACTCTGTCCAAATTTTTTGGTTCTCTGGGGACCTTGGGACCTCTGATGTTAAGTGGTAACCCTGGTGATTCTGGGCCTTTCATTGAGTTTAGTTACTGTGCCCACCTATTGCCTCCCTGAAATGGGTAAGTTACTAGGAATGAAGTGGAGAAACTTGGCCTTTGTGGTGGGGAGATGACTCTAGAAAGGAAGCCTATAGAGTCCAGAATGGACCCTAAGTCAGATTCATCAGAACAGACTAAAGATAAGCAAGCAGAAACATATAGAACTTAAGCTCCATGAGTAAAGGAAGGTGCAGGGTCTGCATTAGAAGGTGTCTATCCACTTCTGGGAAGCCATGTCTGCAGAATGGAAGGACAAGAATGTATTGTCAGTTATCTACTTTTACTAGGATAGCTAGCTCCTGAGTATACAGGACTGAAAAGATAAATTACAGGTGCAATGAACTTTAATAAACTTATTTTAGAAACTTTTGGAATCCCCAGGAAGGCTGGATGGTCCTGTTGCTGCCAGTAGAGACCAATGTCACATTTACTTTTGTAGTTCATCTACACAGTTGTGTGGTACTCATTTAATATCCTTAAGGTCCTGAATTAGTTCCTCTCTTTCCACTGGCTTCTCCTTCCTTAAATCATAAATGCCTAGAGGTTAGGCACCGTCTCTGTTTAATTAGCTTTGTAAAATGCCTAGCACAACTCTCCACACAGGAAATTATTAAATGTGCTTGGATAATGAGCCAATGTTTGAAAAGTGGAAAAGGGCTCTGAGTCATTTAAAATAAAGATCATATTTCACATGATGCTCCTTAGCCTCTTTCTGGGACTCTTGTTTATAGGAAGTATAGGGGTGTTACTGGGGACACATGGGGAAATGGTGTTTATTTCTGTGGATGAGAACTAAGGTCCCCATGTGGTTGCCTTGTTAGTGCCAAGAGTGCTTGATTCCAGTCCCTCGGAGCTTCCCCATCCCATGCCCATCTATCTTCTTTCAGGAGATGCAGGGCAGCTGGCATTGAGACATATTTGTAATAGATGTGAGCCCAGCCACAGGGAAATGAAACATGTGGATAAAATGTCTTGCTTTGCTCATTTGCTCAGTGTAGGGGCCAAACAAACCAAACCAAATAAAAACCCAAAAGCCTTGTTAGCTCAAAGAATGACTCAAATTATCAAAGTTATAAGGGAGAAGAATCAGTGACAAAAGAAAATCCAAACTTCTCTGGATTTGTCTTGGCAAATTTTGGACAACCATTGTCCTTGAAATGTAAAGGATTGTGAATGTATCCATGACAGAAGACCCGAGAGACCATTGGACTGGAGAGGACAGGCTATTGTTGACTCTGACATTGGGGTGAAGAATTGAGCTCACATAGTGGTGAGAGCCTCAGAGTGAATGAGGTCAGTGGTCCAGGAATTAAAAAGAAAAAAAAATTAAAACCCTGAAATGTTTGCCAATAATAGTTCTGGAGCCGTTATCACAAGCTGTCATGTCCACAGGCCCTATTTCAATAACTGCTTTAAGTGTCCAGCTTGTTAGATAACACACACTTGGAGACTTTCCTTGGCAGATATTTACTGAAGGTGACAGCTAGTAAAAAAATCCAACAGGCTTATTAAACTATTCAGTGAAGACTTTGGAGAAGGGCCTGGAGATGAGACATGGTTAGTATAGAAAAGAACAAATCTCTGGAAGTTTTGTCTCATTTGATTAATTACTTCAGGTTTAAATTGGAGGAAGAAGATTTAAAGGGAAGCACTTGGAGTGATGGATGTCCAGTGACTTGGTTTTTCAGCCCACTGGCCATCTAGGAGACTGAGCACTTTAGGCAGAGTTCACCATAGAGATGTTTGTTCCCAGCCTCTGCTTGTCTCTCTGTGTCCAGTGCCTCCAGATCTCACTGGTGCTTGTGTCTTCACCTATCAGCCTGAAGTTGATGGCTTCCACCTCTGTTATCTCTGGCCTCATTCTCTCTCAGAGTCTCTGTCATACATATTAAATTATTCACTGGATGCTTCCACTTGGAGACTAAAATTTGGCCCATATAAAGCTAATTCATCACCTTTCATGAAAAACTGCTTGCCTCTCCTAACTTGTCCTCTTTCTCAAGGATACCTTCCCCCCTTTTATTTTTCTTATACCAACAAAAGGAAATCCTAAGATCACTATTGACTTCTTCCTATCCCCAACTTCTCCATAAGTGATCACTCATCAAAACTAGCTAACTCTCGGGGTGCCTGGGTGGCTCAGTTGGGTAAGCGTCCGACTTTGGCTCAGGTCATGATCTCATGGTTTGTGAGTTCAAACCCTGTGTCGAGCTCTGTGCTGACAGCACAGAGCCTGGAACCTGCTTCAGATTTTGTATGTCCTTCTCTCTCTGCCCCTCCCCCATTTGTGCTCTGTCTCTCTCTGCCTCTCAAAAATAAAAAAATGTAAAAAAAAATTAAAAACAAAAAACAAATTAGCTAACTCTTTCCCCCAATATCCTTTCCCACAACCTGGGCATTTCAGGCCCTTTTCTTGGCAGATGTAGATTATCTCACCCTTCTCTTCACTGTATCTGTTTGTGATTTCAATCTTCTATAAGAATGGTGATTTGGGATGAAAGACCTAAGTGTAGGACAGGAAACCATCAAAATCCTCAAGGAGAAAGCAGGGAAAAACCTCTTTGATCTTGGCCGCACCATCTTCTTATGCAACACATCTCCAGAGGCAAGGGAAACAAAAGCAAAAATGAACTACTGGAACCTCATCAAAATAAAAACCTTCTGCACGGCAAAGGAAACAATCAGCAAAACTAAAAAGCAACCGACACAATGGGAGAAGATATTTGCAAATGACATATCAGATCAAGGGTTAGTATCCAAAATCTATAAAGAACTTATCAAACTCAACACCCAAAAAACAAATAATCCAGTGAAGAATTGGGCAAAAGACATGAATAGACACTTCTCCAAAGAAGACATCCAGATGGCCAACTGACACATGAAAAAATGCTCCACATCACTCATCATCAGGGAAATACAAATCAAGACCACAATGAGATACCACCTTAAACCTGTCGGAATGGCTAACATTAACAACTCAGCCAACAACAAATGTTGGCAAGGATGCGGAGAAAGAGGATCTCTTTTGCATTGCTGGTGGGAATGCAAGCTGGTGCAGCCACTCTGGAAAACAGTATGGAGGTTCCTCAAAAAATTAAAAATAGAACTACCCCACGACCCAGCAATTGCACTAGTAGGCATTTATCCATGGGATACAGGTGTGCTGTTTCAAAGGGACACACGCACCCCCATGTTTATAGTAGCAGTATCAACAATAGCCAAAGTATGGCAAGAGCCCAAATGTCCATCAATGGATGAATGGATAAAGAAGATGTGGTGTGTATATATATATATATATATATATATATATATATATATATACACACACACACACATACATACATACAATGGAGTATTACTTGGCAATCAAAAAGAATGAAATCTTGCCACTTGCAACTACGTGGATGGAACTAGAGGGTATTATGATAAGCGAAATTAGTCAGAGAAAGACAAAAATCATATGACTTCACTCATATGAGGACTTTAAGAGACAAAACAGATGAACATAAGGGAAGGGAAGCAAAAATAATATAAAAACAGGGAGGGGGACAAAACAGAAGAGACTCATAAATCTGGAGAACAAACTGAGGGTTACTGGAAGGGTTGTGGGAGGGAGGATGGGCTAAATGGTTAAGGGGCATTAAGGAATCTACTCCTGAAATTATCGTTGCACTATATGCTAATTTGGATGTAAATTTAAAAAATAAAATTTAAATGAAAAAAGAAAAGAAAAGAGTCTCCTTGGATCAAAAAGAGCTAAAGAGGGGCACTCGGGTGGCTCAGCTGATAAGCATCTGAGTCTAGATTTCGGCTCAGGTCACAATCTCATGGTTTGTGAGATTGAGCCCTGCATGGGGCTCTGTGCTGACAGTGTGATGTAGGCCATGGAATTGTCTCTATCCCTCTCTTTCTGCTCCTCCTACTCTTGTTTCTTTCTCTCTCTTTCTCAAAAATAAACAAACTTTAAAAAGGTTAAAAAAAAGTTTTTAGAAAAAAGAGCTAGAGATTTGGAGTCAGGTGACAGTCTACCACTGCATAGCTGTGACCTTGATGTGACCTACAGTTTCGTTGTTTTCATAACCATTATTATGGGGATCAAGTAAATTGGCAGGGGTGAAAATCCTCACTAATACAAATCAACATTCTTTTTTTTTTAATTTTATTTTTTATTTTTTAAAATTTACATCCAAATTAGTTCGCATATAGAAACAATGATTTCAGGAGTAGATTCCTTAGTGCCCCTTACCCATTTAGCCCATCCCCCCCCACAACTCTTCCAGTAACCCTCAGTTTGTTCTCCAGATTTATGAGTCTCTTCTGTTTTGTCCCCCTGTTTTTATATTATTTTTGTTTCCCTTCTCTTATGTTCATCTGTTTTGACTCTCAAAGTCCTCATATGAGTGAAGTCATATGATTTTTGTCTTTCTGACTGACTAATTTCACTTAGCAAAATACCCTCCTTCACTTAGCATAATACCCTCCAGTTCCATCCACGTAGTTGCAAATGGCAAGATTTAATTCTTTTTATTGCCAAGTAATACTCCATTGTGTATGTATATATATATATATATATATATATATATATATATATATATACCACATCTTCTTTATCCATTCATCCATTGATGGACATTTGGGCTCTTGCCATACTTTGGCTATTGTTGATACTGCTACTATAAACATGGGGGTGCGTGTGTCCCTTTGAAACAGCACACCTGTATCCCATGGATAAATGCCTACTAGTGCAATTGCTGGGTCGTGGGGTAGTTCTATTTTTAATTTTTTGAGGAACCTCCATACTGTTTTCCAGAGTGGCTGCACCAGCTTGCATTCCCACCAGCAATGCAAAAGAGATCCTCTTTCTCCGCATCCTTGCCAACATTTGTTGTTGGCTGAGTTGTTAATGTTAGCCATTCCGACAGGTTTAAGGTGGTATCTCATTGTGGTCTTGATTTGTATTTCCCTGATGATGAGTGATGTGGAGCATTTTTTCATGTGTCAGTTGGCCATCTGGATGTCTTCTTTGGAGAAGTGTCTATTCATGTCTTTTGCCCAATTCTTCACTGGATTATTTGTTTTTTGGGTGTTGAGTTTGATAAGTTCTTTATAGATTTTGGATACTAACCCTTGATCTGATATGTCATTTGCAAATATCTTCTCCCATTGTGTCGGTTGCTTTTTAGTTTTGCTGATTGTTTCCTTTGCCGTGCAGAAGGTTTTTATTTTGATGAGGTTCCAGTAGTTCATTTTTGCTTTTGTTTCCCTTGCCTCTGGAGATGTGTTGCATAAGAAGATGGTGCGGCCAAGATCAAAGAGGTTTTTCCCTGCTTTCTCCTTGAGGATTTTGATGGTTTCCTGTCTTACACTTAGGTCTTTCATCCATTTTGAATTTATTTTTGTGTATGGTGTAAGAAAGTGGTCCAGGTTCATTCTTCTGCATGTCGCTGTCCAGTTTTCCCAGCACAACTTGCTGTAGAGACTGTCTTCATTCCATTGCATATTGTTTCCTGCTGTGTCAAAGATTAGTTGGCCATATGTTTGTGGGTCCATTTCTCGGTTCTCTATTCTGTTCTACTGATCTGAGTGTCTGTTCTTGTGCCAGTACCATACTGTCTTGATGATTACAGCTTTGTTGTATAGCTTGAAGTCCGGGATTGTGATGCCTCCTGCTTTGGTTTTCTTTTTCAATATTGCTTTGGCTATTCGGGGTCTTTTCTGGTTCCATACAAGTTTTAGGATTATTTGTTCTAGCTCTGTGAAGAGTTCTGGTGTTATTTTGATAGGGATTGCATTAAATATGTAGATTGCGTTGGATAGTATACCTTTTAACAATATTTGCTCTTCGTATCCAGGAGCATGGAGTCTTTTCCCATTTTTTTTGTGTCTTCTTGGATTTCTTTCATAAGCTTTCTATAGTTTTCAGTGTATATATTTTCACTCTTTGGTTAGATTTATTCCTAGGTATTTTATGGGTTTTGGTGCAATTGTAAATGGGATCGATTTCTTGGTTTCTCTTTCTGTGGCTTCGTCATTGGTGTATAGGAATGCAACCAATTTCTGTGCATTGGTTTTATATCCTGCCACTTTGCTGAATTCATGAATCAGTTCTAGCAGTTTTTTGGTGGAATATTTAGGGTTTACATATAGAGTATCATATCATCTGCAAAGAGTGAAAGTTTGACCTCCTCCTGGCTGATTTGGATGCCTTTTATTTCTTTGCATCGTCTGATTGCAGAGGCTAAGGCTTCCAGTACTTTGTTGAATAACAGTGGCGAGAGTGAACATCCCTGTCTTGTTCCTGACCTAAGGGGGAAAGCTCTCAGTTTTTCCCCATGGAGGATTATATTAGCATTGGGTCGTTTATATATGGCTTTTATAACCTTGAGGTATGATCTTTCTATCCCTACTTTCTTGAGGATTTTTATCAAGAAAGGATGCTATATTTTGTCAAATGCTTTCTCTGCATCTATTGAGAGGATCATATGGTTCTTGTCCTTTCTTTTATTGGTGTGATGAATCACGTTAATTGTTTTGCAGATATTGAACCAGCCCTGCATCCTAGGTATAATCCGCCTTGGTTGTGGTGAATAATTTTTTTAATGTATTGTTGGATCCAGTTGGGTAATATCTTGTTGAGGATTTTTGCATCCATGTTCATCAGGGAAATTGGTCTATGGTTCTCCTTTGTAGTGGGGTGTGTGTCTGGTTTTGGAATCAAGGTAATGCTGGTTTCATAGAAAGGGTTTGGAAGTTTTCCTTCCATTTCTATTTTTTGGAACAGCTTCAAAAGAATAAGTGTTAACTCTTCCTTAAATGTTCCACTGGACATTCCTTAAATGTTTTCACTGGAAAGCCATCTGGCCCTGGACTCAGTTTTTGGGAGATTTTTGATTAGTAATTCTATTTCCTTACTGGTTATGGGTCTGTTCAAATTTTCTATTTCTTCCTGTTTCAATTTTGGTAGTGTATATGTTTCTAGGAATTTGTCCATTTCTTCCAGATTGCCCATTTTATTGGCATGTAATTGCTCATAATATTCTCTTATTGTTTTTATTTCTGCTGTGTTGGTTGTGAACTCTCTTCTTTCATTCTTGATTTTATTTATTTGGGTCCTTTCCTTTTTCTTTTTGATCAAACTGGCTAGTGGTTTATCAATTTTGTTAATTCTTTCAAAGAACCAGCTTCTGGTTTCCTTGATCTGTTCTACTGTGTTTTGTTTTGTTTTGTTTTTGGTTTCAATAGTATTAATTTCTGCTCTAATCTTTATTTTTTCCTGTCTTCTGCTGGTTTGGGGTTTTATTTGCTGTTCGTTTTCCAGATCTTTAAGGCATAAGGTTAGGTTGGGTATCTGAGATCTTTATTCCTTCTTTAGGAAGGCCTGGCTTGCTATATACTTTCCTCTTATGACCGCCTTTGCTGTGTCCCAGAGGTTTTGGGTTGTGGTGTTATCATTTTCATTGGCTTCCATATACTCTTTAATTTCCTGTTTAACTTCTTGGCTGGCCCATTCATTCTTTAGTAGGATGTTGTGTAGTCTCCAAGTATTTGTTACCTTTCCAAATTTTTTCTTGTGGTTGATTTCGAGTTTCATAGCATTGTGGTCTGAACATATGCACGGTATGATCTCTGTCTTTTTGTACTCGCTGAGGGCTGATTTGTGTCCCAGTATGTGGTCTATTCTGGAGAACGTTCCATGTGGACTGGAGAAGAATGTATATTCTGCTGCTTTAGGATGAAACGTTCTGAATATATCTGTTAAGTCCATCTGGTCCAGTATGTCATTCAAAGCCATTGTTTCCTTGTTGATTTTTTGATTAGATGATCTGTCTATTGCTGTGAGTGCAGTGTTGAAGTCTCCTACTATTATGGTATTACTATTGACGAGTTTCTTTATGTTTGTGATTAATTCGTTTATATATTTGGGTGCTCTCACATTTGACACATAAATGTTTACAATTGTTAGGTCTTCTTAGTGGATAGACTCCTTAATTATGATATAATGCCCTTTTCCATCACTTGATATAGTCTTTATTTTAACGTCGAGATTATCTGATATAAGTATGGCTGCTCTGGCTTTCTTTTGTTGACCATTAGTATGATAGATGGTTCACCATCCCCTTACTTTCAGTCTGAAGGTGTCTTTATGTATAAAGTGTGTCTCTTGTAAACAGCATATAGATGGATCTTGTTTTCTTATCCATTCTGTTGCCCTATGTCTTTTGATTGGAGCACTTAGTCCATGGAGCACTTAGTCCATTGACATTTAGAGTGAGTACTGAAAGATATGAATTTACTTGTAGCAACAATTATGTTGCTTGTAGAGTTGGAGTTTCTGGTGGTGTTCTCTGGTCCTTTGCAATCTTTGTTGCTTTTGGTCTTTATTTATATGCATATGTATTTTTCATCTTTTCTCCCCTTAGAGAGTCCCCCTTAAAATTTCTTGCAGGGTTCGTTTAGTGGTCACAAACTCCTTTAGTTTTTGTTTGTCTGGGAAACTTTTTATCTCTCCTTATAGTTTGAATGACAGCCTTGCTGGGTAAAGAATTCTTGGCTGCATATTTTTCTGATTCAGAACATTGAATATATCCTGCCACTCCTCTCTGGCCTGCCAAGTTTCTGTGGATAGGTCTGCTGCAAACCTGATCTGTTTTCCCTTGCTACTTTCATGATTTTCTCCTTGCCTGAGTATTTTGTGAATTTGATTATGATATGCCTTGTTGATGGTAGGTTTTTGTTGAATCTACTGGGGGTCCTCTGTGCTTCCTGGATTTTGATGTCTGTATCTTTCCCCAGGTTAGGAAAATTTTCTGCTGTGATTTGCTCACATAACCCTTCTACTCCTATTTCTCTCTCTTCTTCTTCTGGTACCCCTATGATTCTGATGTTGTCCCTTTTTACAGAGTCACTGATTTCTCTAAATCTTAAATCATGCTCTTTTGCCTTCATCTCCCTCTTTTTTTCTGCTTCATTATTCTCCATAAGTTTGTCCTCTATATCGCCAATTCTCTGTTCTGCCTCATCCATCCTTGCTGCCGCAGCATGCATTCAAGATTGCAGCTCAGTTATAACGTTTTTTATTTCATCCTGACTAACTTTACTTCTTTTATATCCACAGAAAGGGATTCTAATCTATTTTATTCTTATTATCGTGATTCTAAATTCTGGTTCAGACATCTTTTTTGTATCTGTGTTGGTTAAGTTCCTGGCTCTCATTTCTTCCTGCTTTTTCTTTTGTGGTGAATTCCTTCATTTCATCATTTTGAAGGAAGAAAAGGAATTAATGAAGTAGAAAACATTAAAATTAAAAAAATTAAAATTAAAAAATATTAAAATTAAAAAATTAAAAACAAACACACACAAAAAAATTGAATAAATGATGCTAGATCCGAGGTGTGTTTTGGTCTGGGTCTTGATAGTGGCTTGATAGATTAGAGAAAAAAGGGGAAAGAAAAATAAAATAAAAAGAAATCGTTTGAAAATTTGAAAAATGAATATACTGAAGTAGATTAAAATGAAATGATGGAAGTAAAATAGAATTTGAAGAAATTTACACAAAAGTAAAAAATATAGTAGAAAAAAATTAGACATATTTTAAATAAAAATTGAAAATAAAAATGAATTTTTACTTTCTGTATTCAAGTAAAAGAAAAGAAATGAAAAAAAAAACAAAACAGAAAACAAAAAAAAAAAAGGACAGAAAATTGCATAGATGGACTGGCTAACAGACTGAAATACGACTGAAATTTCTTTGTTTTCCCCTAGAAATCAAACGGTGAAATGCTTTATATTCCATAAATTAAGCAGGCAGTGAGACTTGTGTTCTTGAAGACCGAGGTTGGCCCAGTTGGGCAGGGCTTAGTGTAATGGTTCCATTCTCCACTAGATGGCGCTGCTTAACTTACTGGGGTGGATTGTTGTGGCGCTCCTAGGTGCATATGCGCATGTGCAAGAGTGGTGAAAATGGCATCACCCAGCTACCCAGTCTCTAGTATTGGACCTCTGTTCTTCCCGATCAGCAATCACACACCCGTCCTTTGTCTTTGGCTTCCATCCAACCCCTGCTTCTACACAGTCCATGACCAAGCCCCAGGCAGCACCTCCCTCCCGAGTTTTGTCTCAGATGTGGCTGTTTTTCCTGGCCCCTTACTTCTGAGGGACTGTGGTTTTGACACTTTCTGCACCTCTGTGGAGGGTCTCACCAAGCAATGGCTGGGTGCCAGCCACACCCAGGAACATTTGCAGGACCGTGCTGCTGCCGATGCCCAGAGACTATGGCCAGTGCCAGCCCACCCTAGAAAAGGTTCACGAGATAGTGTAGCAGCAGCGCTTCAGGAATTATGGAAAATCACAACACACATCTGGCACCAGGCTTCACCCTCAACAGCCTTGTTCCAGCACCAGCAAATGTGGTTGTTCTCTGGGGTCTGCTGGGACCAGGTGGCCTCACAGCCTTTACCAAATGTCCTTCCAGCATTGGAACTGCTTCTTCCAGTGTGGCCTGAGAACCTCCCAGACCCCACTCTGCTCCTGGGGATTTTCCCTTCCCACCAGAGCACTGCCAGGTATCGAGCTGTGGAGTTTCAGACTCTGCACTCCCCCTGTTTATACCTTTAATGGAATTTAAGCCCTCTCCTTTCTCCTTTCTCTTTTCTCCCTTTATAGTTCAGTCCCTGTGGCTGTTTCTAATTTTCCACCTTCTCTCCAGCTGCCTTTGGTGGGGGTGCTTTCCCCATATTCTCCCCCGCTCTTCCCTGTCTCCATCTTCTCTCCACATGCAAAAGTGGCTCCCTGCCCTCTGTGGCCGCTCTCTCCCCAAGTTCACCTCTCTGTGCTGCGTACCTGCTGAATTCTGTGGTTCAGGTTGTGCAGATTTTTGTGTTGATCCTTAGAGCATTTTTCTAGGTGTGCAGGATGGTTTAGTATTGGTCTGGTTGTATTTCATGGACACAAGACACAAAGAAAACTTCCATGCTGTTCTGCCATCTTGGCTCCTCCCCAAGGAGACTCTTTTCATGTCAGGTAATTTTGGAGTCTAGTCAGTGCCCTCAATGTTTCCTTAGCCATACTCGTCTCCAAGTAGTAATAACAGAGGGACTATGCACTAAAGTTGTAACTGTGTCTTGAGTGTCAGAGGATCCTCTTGGACCCACCACTTTACCCATCTCTTTCTCTCTCTCCTCACTCTCTCTCTCTCTTTTAATAGACTATTTTTTAGAGCAGCTTTAGATTTACAGCAAAATGGAGCAGAGGTTATACCGAATATCCATGTACCTCTTTCTGCCTCATGTACACAGCCTCCCCAATCATCAGCATGCAGCACCAGAGTGGTACATTTGTAACAATCCATGAACCAACATCAACACATTATAAAATCAAAGTCCAGGGGCGCCTGGGCGGCGCAGTCGGTTAAGTGTCCGACTTCAGCCAGGTCACGATCTCGCGGTCCGTGAGTTCGAGCCCTGTGTCAGGCTCTGGGCTGATGGCTCAGAGCCTGGAGCCTGTTTCCGATTCTGTGTCTCCCTCTCTCTCTGCCCCTCCCCCGTTCATGCTCTGTCTCTCTCTGTCCCCAAAATAAATAAACGTTGAAAAAAAAATTAAAAAAAAAAATCAAAGTCCATAGTTTATATTAGGATTCACTCTTGGTGTTGTACATTCTATGGGTCTAGACAAATGTATAATGACATGTATGGACCATTGTAGTATCATACAGAATAGCTTACTGACTTAAAGATCCTCTGTACTCTGTTTATCCTTGCCTCCCCACTATTCCCTGGCAAAAACAACTGATCTTTTTACTGTCTTCATCGTTTTGCTTTTTCCAGAATGTCATATAGTTGAAATCATACAGTATGTGTAGACTTCTCCAATTGTCTTCTTTCACTTAGTAATATGCATTTATGTTTCCTCCATGTCATGTCATGGCTGAATAGCTCATTTCTTTTTAGTACTGAATTATATTTCGTTATATGGATATACCACAGTTTATCTATTCAACTACTAAAGGATATGTTGGTTGCTTCCAAGCTTTGTCAATCATGAATAAAGCTGCTATAAACACTCATATGCAGGTTTTAGTGTGGACATAAGTTTTCAACTCATTGGGATAAATACCAAGGAGCACAATTGCTGGATGATATGGTAAGAACATGTTTAGTTTTAAAAGACACTGCCACATTGTTCTCCCAAGTGGCTCTACCATTTTGCATTCCCACCTGCAATGCATGAGAGTACCTGTTGCTCCACATCCCCATCAACATTTGGTGTTGTCAGTGTTTTGAACTTTAGCCATTCTTATAGGTGTATAGTGGTATCTCACCATTGCTTTAATTTCCAATTACCTATTGATGTATAATTACCTAATGAGCATCTTTTAATGTGCTTATTGACATCTGTATATCTTCTTTGGTGAGGTATCTGATCATATCTTTAGCCCATTTAAAAAATCAAGTTGTTCATTTTCTTATTGTTGAATTTTAAGAGTTCTTTGTATACTTTGGATAACAGACTTCTGTCAGATGTCTTTTGCAATGACTTTCTCCCAGTTTGTGGCTTATCTTTTCATTCTCTTGACAGTGTCTCTTGTACAAGAGAACTTTTACAGAAGTCCAGCTTATTAATTCTTCCTTTCATGAATCATGCCTTTGGTATTTTATCTAAAAAGTCATTGTCATCATCAACCTTTTCTCCTATGTTACCCAAGAGTTTTATAGTTTTGCATTTCACATTTAGATCTATGATCCACTTTGAGTTAATTTTTGTGAAGGGTGTAAGGTCTGTGTCTAATTTTTGGTTTGGTTTTGGTTTTGGATGTGGAAGTCCAGTTGTTCACCATTTGTTGAACAGATAGTCCTTACTCCATTGAATTACTTTTGTTTCTCTGTCAAAGATCATATATCTATATTTTGTGGGTCTGTTTCTGGGCTCTTTGTTTCACTGATTTATTTTGTCTTTTTTTCTGTACCAATTCTACATTGTCTTGATTACTGTAGCTTTATGGTAAGTCTTGAAATTAGGTAATATCAGTCTTCTGATTTTGCTCGTTCATCTAGGCTATCAAATTTGTGGGCATAGTGTTGTTCATTATATTCCTTTATTATCCTTTTAATGTTCATGGAATCTGTGGTGATGTCCTCTCTTTTATATCTGATATTAGAAATTCGTGTCTTCTCTCTTTTTTCCCTTTAGTTAGCCTGGCCAGAGTCCTGTCACTTTTATTGATCTTTTCAAAGATCCAGCTTTGGTTTTGTTAATTTTCTCTATTTTCTGTTTCAATTTATTGATTTCTGCTCTAATTTTTATTATTTCTTCTTACTTTGGATTTAATATGCTCTTCTTTTACTTGTTTCCAAAGTTGGCAGCTTAGAGTGTTGATTTTAGATCGCCTTTCTTTTTTAAAATATGCATTCAATGCTATAAATCTCCTTTTAAGTTCTGCTTTCGCTGTATGCCACAAGTTTCAGTAAGTTACATTTTCACTTTCATTTACTTTAAAATATTCTTTAAAGTTTCTCTTGAGATTTCTTCTTTGGCCAATGTGTTATTTATAAATGTGTTGTTTAATCATTGGGTATTTGGGGATTTTCTAGCTATTTTTTTAAAATCAATTTCTAGTTTAATTCCACTGTGGTCTGAGAAAATACACTATATGGTTTTTCTTTTTAAAAATTTGTTGGGGCGCCTGGGTGGCGCAGTCGGTTAAGCGTCCGACTTCAGCCAGGTCACGATCTCGCGGTCCGTGAGTTCGAGCCCTGTGTCAGGCTCTGGGCTGATGGCTCAGAGCCTGGAGCCTGTTTCCGATTCTGTGTCTCCCTCTCTCTCTGCCCCTCCCCCGTTCATGCTCTGTCTCTCTCTGTCCCAAAAATAAATAAAAAACGTTGAAAAAAAAATTAAAAAAAAAAATTTGTTAAAGTGTATTTTACAGCTTTGAATGTTGTCTATCTTGGTGAGTGCTCCATGTGAGCTTGAAAAGAATGTGTATTCCACTGTTGTTAGGTGATGTATTCTCTAGATGTCAATTAGATCTAGTTGATTGATGATCCTGTTGAATCCCACTATGTCTTTACTGATTTTCTGCCTGCTAAATCTTTCCATTACTGATAGAGGGGTTTTGGAGTCTCCAACTATAATAGTGGATTCATCTGTGGGGTTTTTTTTTTTTTTTGCAGTTCTATCAGTTTTTGTCTCATATCTCCTCATCTTTTTTGCTCAAACATGTCTAGTATGCCTCTCCACACCCCTTTAGTTTGACAGCATGACCCAATCAAATGTTCTGCTTATCTTTGTTTCACAGCTCCACCTAAGATTCTGCTAGCCTTGTTTTCACATACTATGGCCAAGGCAAGTTCAAACCTGATGCCCTGACTCAATCCATTTTCCTCAGATCTTACTTGTTGGGAAGGAACAACTAACTATACTACTTGAATTAATTCTTTATTACTATATGCCAAACTTTTGTAGGAATATCAGGTGGTAGTGTATATTGGTTGCAACATGTAAGAAATGAATGTAAGGGTAGGTGTTCTGTTTATTGGTCTCTGCACAGTACAAAAGTATGGCTGACACTGTATATTTAGAAGTTGAATGAACACATCAGATACAGCTTGATGAAGAGATTTTGGGTATAATGTTTGAAAAATAGATTCTAAGGATGAAGATTTTTCTTTTAAAAGAAGAGGAACAGGAAACAAACCAGTTCCCTGGAATCAAGATTCCTATTCACTAAAGAGAAAAGAATGTAACAATGTGTAGTCTGACAATAATAATATATTTAGAGTTATGAAATCTAGACATGACTCTGGCTCCATCATGTTGGACAATTTATGTATTGTCTTCTTCAATATTGTGTTGGCTAGTCTGGATCTTTTTCCTCTCTGTATAAACTTGAGAATCAGGTTGTTGATACCCACAAAATAATTTGCTAAAATTTTGATTGAGGTTGTATTGAATATGTAGAAAAAAAATTGGCAAGAACTGGCAATCTTAACAATATTGAATCTTCCTGTCCATAAACATGGGAAGCTCTCCATTTATTTAGTTCTCTGGTTCCTTTCATCAGTTTTGTAGTTTTTCTCATATTGATCTTGTACACATTTTGTTAGATCTATACTGAAGTATTTCATTTTTTGAAGTTCTAATGTAAATGGTATTTTGTTTTTAATTTTAGATTCCAATTGTTCATTTGTCAGTATTAGGAAAGCAACTGAGTTCTGTATATTAATCTTGCAACCTTACTATAATCATTTATGAGTTACAGGAGATTTTTGTTGTTGATTCTTTTCAGATTTTCTACATAGACAAACTTTATGAATAAAACAATTTTATTTCTTCCTTCCCAATCTGTATACCTTTTGTTTTCTTTTCTTGTCTTATTGCATTAGCTAAGACTTTCAGTTTGATGTTTAAAAGCAGAGGTGGAAGGAGACATTTCTTCTTTCCTGATATTAGCAGGAACGATTCTAGTATTAACTCTGATGTTTCTTTTAGGGTTTTTTTTTGTAGGTCTTTAAAATCGAATTGAGAAAATTCCCTTCTATCCTAGTTTGCTGAGAGTTTTTCTTTTATCATGAATGGGTGTTATATTTTGTCAAATACTTTCTATACCTACTTGCTGATATAGTTATGTGAGTTTTCTTCCTCAGCTGGTTAGTATGATGATTACATTAATTTAGTTTCAAATTTTGAACGAGACTTGCACACTTGGAATAAATCTCACTTGATTATGGTGTATATATATATTTAATATATTGTTGAATTTCATTTGCTGATTTTTTTAAAGTTTATTTATTTTTGAGAGAGAGAGCACAAGTGGGGAAGGGGCAGAGAGAGAGGAATACACAGCTTAAGAGCAGGCTCTAGGCTCTGAGCTGTCAGCACAGAGCCTGATGCGGGGCTCAAGCTCACGAACCATGAGATCATGACCTGAGCTGAAGTCGGATGCTTAACCAACTGAGCCACACAGGCACCCCGCTAAGCTTTGAATAATACCTCATAGAATCATTGTGAGGATGCAATGAGACTTGATGCTTTACAAATGCTATTAGATATTTCCACCAAACCTTTATTAAGGGTGAGAAGTACAATGACTTCACGTATACGCTTACAGATAACTGTTTGAAAAATACTATATGAGCACATGCATTCCAAACAGAACAGTCTCAGACACACAGTCCACTTTTTCATTTCTGTTTAGATAAGAGGTGAATCCTGATTTCACTGTTTTACTTGGTTTACATAAAAAAGTTCCATATTGTGTTACTAGTTTGTAGAACTTGAGATTAATGCTTAATGGTTGTTTACAAAGGCATAGTTCTATTTTTGTAGCATGGATTCATGTTATTGGGCTTATACCATCTGTATAGTATAAACTCACTTCGATTCTCAGCTATAAGTATGTTTCTAATTAGTGAATATATAGTGGAAGCATTGAAAAATCTTTTCTTTCATCATGAAGAAGTGAGGCCTGAAATTATTTGTTGGTTTCATGTGTGCCTTTTTGTTTGTTTATTTAAAATTTATTACCAAATGGAGATTTTATACACTATAATGTTTCAACTGAACTAATATTTTCCATAATAGAATTTCTGAAATATCATTTATATAGTGTATATGGACTTTCTGAAAATATAACTGATTTCAAGGAGACCTCCTTCCAGAACCTGAAACTGTTTAATTTTTATTAAAAATGTTTTAAAAACAAGTTCAACTGAGGCCTCAGTGAGGAGGACACTTCTCACTTGTTAATTCCTGTCTCTTCCCTACAATAAATCACTAATTCTTATCTTTCAACCCAAGCTCTGTCTTTCCCAGACAGCTCCAACCATGAACCAAATCCTAATAATGCAGTCATGTTCATACCTAGTGGGTTTGGGAGTTAGTCCTGTTGCTATAGGCCTGTACCTGCACTGAACCCTAGGTAGCTGTTCTGACTGATTTGTGTGACAGAACTTTTGCCTTGATCCTTGAATAACACCCAATTCTTCACCATCCCCAGCCCAAGCCCACTTGGGAGGTTTTTGATATCCTACCAAGCTCTATCCCTTCCCTTTTCTGCAATAGAGTCTTGCTTCCCTGCAACACCTCAATCCACTAGTCAAAGAATGCCTATGATTGAGAAATCACTTAAATCCATAGCTACTACCAAGATTCCTTTTAAGTGCACCAACTATGTTAGATCTCCTTGGATATTTCATCTCTCATTGCTTGACTCTTGGAACTCAATATTCCAGCCATAGTAAGCTTTCTTTAACTCTTCTAAGGCTTTAGGCTCTCTTTGGTGTCTTTGTATTTTCATGTGCATTTCCCTTTGTAAAGAACAGTTTCATACTCCCACTCTCCAAACATACACAACCCTAAATTATTCTACAATTCTTTTATCTTTCCCAGACATTTCATTTTGGGTTGGGTATTTTTCTATGTATTTTAATTACATCATGCACTTTCCCTATTATAGCATTATTCCACATTATAATTACCTGTTTACTTATCTGTTAACCTAATCCCCATATTTTAAGAGATCATGTCTATTATGTTCACAGTTGAATTTCCATGCCTAGTAAAAAGTCTGGATATATTAAGGACTTGATGGAAACTTGAGTAAATAAATGCTGACCAGCTGTTCCAACCAAGTCTGAGTTTGCCATGCTCCTAGAACTGAATAAACAGCACTTGGAAAAAAAAAAAAAAAACAGCTGTTCTTGAAAAAAATCTCTGTAAACTACTTTTACTTCACCTGGACCTTGTCTAATCTAAGCCCCAAATCATCCTCTTACCTTTCTGAAATACTGGAAATTTGACATAGTTCTAAAGCCTTGCCAATCAGAGCTGGAGGAGGTATGTAGGAATCTCAGCCTTGGTTAATAGCATTTCTGCTATATCCTGTGATTCCTCTGAAACTCTTCCCCTTCAATCTAGGGAGTTGTTCAGTCATATCAGACCTCTGTGGAAGCCGTCAGTCCCTTGCTCCTCACCTATGCCAGAAGTAGTAGCTTGCACTGATAGTAGAGCCAAGGGAAAGAAGACTCTTCCTCAGCCTACCCTACCCTTAATAGAAACTTTTTTTCACAAGGCAGGAGGGGATCACAGACTCACAAGTGCTTCTGGGCCTCCTGCATGAATACCTATGCATGGATGTGTTCCTGGGTCTATTCAACAGGGGTTGGAAACCACCCTTTGTACATGTTTAGTTGAAACACATTGGTGGATGAGACTAAAATGATCAGGGTGTAGTGAACCTCCATCAAATTTTATGATTCAGAAAGTATCCAGTTTTCCAATTTTTAATTTGGCTCCTTCTGTGATAAACCTAGTATAGAGACCTAGACATGTGACCCATGGGCTGAGCCTAGCTCCCAGACAGTTTGGTGTCGTTTGCATTGTGTTGGCCTGAACACTGTTTCTAAAAACCTTCTATTAGTTGTCATTTCTTCAGAATTAGACAGTACATTAAAAAATTTGGATTTCTGGCTTCTCTTGAAAAAAATGAAGAGTGGGGCCTGTTTTCAGATGCAGTAACAATTGTCTCGAGCTGGGTAGGACTATTCTTTTTAGAGGAGCCTGTGATTTCTCATTTACTGCAGTCCTTTATTACTCCCTATTCTAGCCCAGACCAGGCCATATATTTATGTCACCTGTTGGTTCCTCATGGCCACTTGAGTTTATGACTCTTACTCTAGATATCCAACATCATCTAGTTTTTAACTTACTAGAAATAGGCTATGATCTTTCTCTAAAGAATCCATCTAGTCTACTTCCCCTCTTATTGTACATGTGACAGACTATGGACTAAGAACACTTAACTTCCCACAGGAAGCCTGGATTATGCATGAAAAGAAGTAATACCAATTTTAAGCATGCTTAAACATGGTAGATCTATTTGGTGGCATATAGAGAGCCATTAAAGATGATTTTTGGAAGATTTTTAAGGCAAAATAATCATTATATGTTAAGTAGAAAATGCAGACTATATCACTACATATGGTATAACTTTAATTTTATAGGAAAAATATATGTATATATACCTCAAGATGTCTGAAAGGAAGGAAATGCATTGAAGTATAAAGGTAGTTATCTCTGGCTACTGGGACTGTAGATAATTTTTTAGTTTTTTTAGGGCCTTTTTAAAATACATTCATGAATTTTTCAATTTTCTTTTGAATATCTATTATCTTTATAGTAAGAGGTAATTAAAAAATGAAACAGCATTATTCTAGCAATCTAAGTGTACTGCTCCAATAATTTTTTTTATGGAGCTAGGGAAGATTTTTGGCATGTGAGTCCCTCAAATTACCCAGTGTGTGTGTGTGTGTGTGTGTGTGTGTGTGTGTGCGCGCGCGCGCGTGCGCGCGCGGGCATGTGCGCGCACGTGAGTGCACAAGTGTGTGTGTTTTAAACAACATTGAAGGAAATATGGGCTCCATTAATGGGAGCCTGAGAGACGGTTGGGATGACTGGAAGAAAATAAGTAACCATTTACTCATTACTTCATAATTCCTCTGTTCCCACGTTCCTGGGCCTGTAAGAAATGAGCACTGAAGGGAGTCAAAGAACCAACATCAAGATAATGAGGATATTAGGGATAGGTTAACTAACAGAAGCAAAATGTTGAGACTAGAAACTGAGATTAAAGTATAAAAAAGAGAAAGAATAAAAGAAGGACAAATAAAGGACATTTAAAGCATTGAAATAAAAATGATTAAACAAAATACAGTTAAAATAAAAACAAGTGAGGAAAAAAAACCCTCGAAGCTTAGAAATTAAAAGGGTTCAGTAAAAAGAGAGACAAAATATAAAAGGAAAAAAAATGGATAAAGGCTCAGGAATAAAACAAATACAGCCATAAAAAAAGTTAAAATTAACTACCACGATGCAATTTAAAAAATGAGCAAAAGGAACTTAAAAAAAACCCTAAAACTCTGAAAGGATTGAATGAAAGATTACCAAGGCATAAAAATAATAAGAAAAATTAAAACTTGATCTTACAGAAGATAAAATGGTAAAATCAGGAAGCTTAAAAATTAAAAGTTATGACAGTGGAGAAGAAACGTGAAATAATTAGAATTGAAATAGCCAGCTTATTTTAGAAGGTTACCAGCTACCAGGGACTTCACATTAATTCATGTAATCCTTTCACTCTGTGAGGTCAGTGCAATTATTTTCTTCCTCCCCTGAAGCAAGAGGAAAGCAAGGCACACAGGTTGAGAGGCTCCCCTGTAGGTGCTGGCTGGGAAGAGGTGGCTCTGGGGCTTGAACTCTTCACCTGGCTCCAGATACTGGAGTCTTCTTGACCACTTAACCATAGATACTATGATTGAACTTAGATGCAATGGTGATCTTAGAGATAAACGCTGCTAAAACAATATTCCCTCTAACGTTGAAAATATTTAAAATAGGTGAATTTCCAATGAAAGAAAAGAAGGAGGAGGAACACAAAGACCAAGATGATGGAACTAGTAAAGTCTGCTGTGCTGAACTGAAATCTCCTGGGCACGGGCACAGATGCCTGAGGGCAGAGGACAGAGGGCAGGGCCTGGATAACATTCTGTACTCTCCCCAAGGAGAGTGTGCAGACTCGCATGATGTACACTGAACACATGTTCCCCTTAGCCCCAGGAGGTTCATGCATCCAACACTGCTCTGACAAACAGTGTTAGCTGCTCAAACATCGTGAAGAAGGCTAACTTGGAACTATCTTTACTTATTTAAGGGGATAGAAGGTTTGGGAATAAGTGGAACGTTATAAGAAAGTCTCATATCTTTTCAGTGAAATCTTTCTTACAGAGGGTTGAGATATTTGAGCCTCATGCCTGTATGGTTGTCTTTAAAAAAGGATCTTGATTACTGTTTTTATTTTCCAAAGCATCTTTAGCCGATAACTGCTATAAATGTAAATCACTAACTCACAGTATGTTTGTAGCCCATTGTTTTTTGAGACTTCTCATTTAATGTGCAGCAAGTGGATACATGGGGAAGAAAAGAAATGGTATAACAAAAGAGAATTTGGGTGGAAATTTGATGGCAATATCAAATCTTAAGTGCTATTTTCAACAAAATTTCAAAAGTCAAATTCAACTGGTTTTTGAGGCTCAAAACCTCAAAACACACATAGTAGGTATAAATAACATAATGGAAAAGTACTATTTTGGGTAACGCAAACACTTAAATATGGGAATTTTATCACAAAGTATAGGTGGAATCTTGAAGAAATTGCATGTTAATCTATTAGAACTCCTTGCTGCTGACCAAGAGCTTGACAGAATTTTATAGGAAACAGAGAATGATGTTATCTTTTGTTTCAGCAGTTGCTGTTATATTAAAATAGTACATTTTAATATATATTATTATATAGGATATATATATATAATATAATTATATATTATATAGGACATTATTGTTTTGACTGTCTTAAAGTTCAAAAGAAACCACAAAATGCCATTGCAATCTACTTGGTCTTAAAATGTAAAACTAATACAAGGCACTGGGAAAAAAAAAAGGGAAAGAGTGCTGAGCGTTGCAGTCAACTTTTCTTTTTAATGCTTACTTTTCTTTGAAAGTAAGGTAATATTGGACTTTCTGGTTAAAGATGTTGGAATAAAGATCTTCCTGTCCTTTTCTCCATGTAAAATCCAACTTAAAAAAAGAGGAAGATGAGACATAGCAAACTTGTCTTTAATGAGATTAGAAAACACTCCAAACTCTGCACTGAAAACTAAACACAAAACTGATAATTGCAGTAAACACTGGACCAAGGTGTGTGTGTGTGTGTGTGTGTGTGTGTGTGTGTGTGTGTGTGTGTACACACATGACTGCGCATGGTGGGCACAAGGGGATGCCAAGAGATGAAATTCGTCTCTTCAGATCTCAGGCAAAGAGTCCAGAGTGCAAGATTCTTATAGTTAGCAGCCTACATAGCCTGAAGTACAAGGGTTGGGTGTTTTGTGAACCATGGAATAATCCCTGAACTCTGTTTAACTCCCAAAATTAGAGATGTATGTGGGGGCTAAATACTTAAGATACAATCCTATCTAGGATACCACATTACATTTAGTCATCATGTCTCCTTAGAATCCTGTTGGCTGTGCCAGTTTCTTGGATTTTCCTTGTTTTTGACGACCTTGACATATTTGAAGACTTCTGGTTAGATAGTTTGTAAAATCTTCCTCAGTTGAGATTTGTCTGGTGTTTTTCTTTTTTTTTTTTTTAATATATATGAAATTTATTGACAAATTGGTTTCCATACAACACCCAGTGCTCATCCCAAAAGGTGCCCTCCTCAATACCCATCACCCACCCTCCCCTCCCTCCCACCCCCCATCAACCCTCAGTTTGTTCTCAGTTTTTAACAGTCTCTTATGCTTTGGCTCTCTCCCACTCTAACCTCTTTTTTTTTTTTTCCTTCCCCTCCCCCATGGGTTCCTGTTAAGTTTCTCAGGATCCACATAAGAGTGAAACCATGTGGTATCTGTCTTTCTCTGTATGGCTTATTTCACTTAGCATTACACTCTCCAGTTCCATCCACGTTGCTACAAAAGGCCATATTTCATTTTTTCTCATTGCCACATAGTACTCCATTGTGTATATATACCACAATTTCTTTATCCATTCATCAGTTGATGGACATTTAGGCTCTTTCCATAATTTGGCTATTGTTGAGAGTGCTGCTATGAACATTGGGGTACAAGTGCCCCTATGCATCAGTACTCCTGTATCCGGTGTGGAGGTTCCTCAGAAAATTAAAAATAGACCTACCCTATGACCCAGCAATAGCACTGCTAGGAATTTGTCTGGTGTTTTTCTTATGATTAGACTGGGGTTATCGGTTTTGAAGAAGAATTGCCATTCTGATCATAATGTATCAAGGGTATATACATGTTTTATTACTGTTGATATTAATCTTGATCACCTGGCTGAGGTAATATTTGTCAGATTTGTCCACTGTATTCCCTTTTTCTCTCCCTTTTTCTCCCTTTCCATATCATACTCTTCAGAAGGAAGTCACTATCTTAAGTGGCAAGTTATGCTGCCCCTTCTTGAGGGAAGGATATCTACATAGATTATTTGGAATATTTCTGCATGGGAGACTTGTCTTTTCTCCTCCATTCATTCATTCATTCCATCAATTTAAATCAGTGTGTACTCATGACTTTCTTTTATGCTTTAGGTTATGATTTAATAATACTTTATTTTGTTGTAAAATTTGTTTCATCATTGGAGCTCTTTCACTTGGCTCACGTGGGTTTTTTTTTTTTTTTTTTTGACATACCTCGTCATTGTGGGGTGGTTTTTTTCTTGAGCACTTTTTACTTTTTAGTGCCACAGAATACAAGTTATTTTGTATATTTCTTTTTCTTTTTTGAGGTTATTTATTTATTTTGAGAGAGAGAGTGAGCAGAAGAGGGGCAGAGAGAGAGAGAAAGTGCCAAACAGGCTCTGCACTGTCAGTACAGAGCCCTACTTGGGGCTCAATGCGAACCATGAGATCACAATCTGAGCTGAAACCAAGAGTTGGATGGATGCTTAACTGACTGAGCCACCCAAGTGCCCTTCTTCTGTATAGTTCTTAAGAGAATGGTAATAGAAAACAAAATCTGGGACAAGATGTGCTTATTGTTACTGAGATGTCAGTGCTTCTAGGCCTTCTCAGGTGATGGAACAAAGAAACATGTGTGCATGCTAATCCATAAACATATCTATATTTATATATTTCTCTATATATTTATACATATCCATATATTAAACTAGACATAAATCCATACCAATGACTTCAACTGTAATCCATTACATTGGGGATCATTCTAGACTTCTCTCTTTGCGTGTCTATAATCTCCTACTCCAAAAGTTAGGTACCTGGCTTTTACCATCTGCTTTTACTTAATTTACTTAATCTGTTTACTTAACTGTTCAATTCCAGTATACATGTATAGTGATTCAAGAATTGTTCACCAGAACTTTAATGTGATACAATTTTATCAACTAGAGTATAGTGCTTATGGGCAGTGCCTTATGCCTTTAGTCTTATAGAATCCATTCATTTTCAAAGTTACTTAGGTCAGCATATTTTCCCTCATTCCCTTTAGTGAGGTTGTTTCATATATTTGTAATATACTTATATCTTTTTGTTGTAGTCTGCATTTCATTATGGGATTCTCCAATACTCTAATGATTTTTTAATTGTATATATTAAGGTTCACTCTTTGTACTGTAAAATTTTATGGGTTTTGACAAGTGTATGATGTCATGTATTCACCATTACAGTATCATACAGAATAGTTCTACCATCACTTAAAAAAAATCCCCTCTGCTTTACCTGTTACCCTCTTGGTCAAGCCACTGAACTGATTTGAACAAGCAACCACTGATTTATTTGCTGCTTTTATAGTTTAATGTCATATAATGGAATCATACAGTGTGTAGCCTTTTCAGAATGTTTTCCACCTAGCAATATGCACTTAAAATGTGCTCGTGTGTCTTTACATGGCTCAGTGTCTCATTTATTTTATCATTGAATAATATTCCATATTTTATCACTGAATAATCATACCAGTTTGTTTATCTGCTCACCTATTGGAGGACATCTTGGTTGCATCTAGTTTTTGGCAGTTTGAACAAAGCTGCTATAATCATTTACATGTAGGTTTTTGTGTGGACATAAGTGTTTAAATAAAATGGGAATGTGATTACCTAGGACACCTAGGAGTGTGACTACTGTATTGTATGATAAGACTATGTTTATCTTTGTAAGAAACTGCTGTAACATTTTGAATTGCCACCGGCAATGAGTGAGTGTCCCTGTTGCTCAATCCTCACCAGCAATTGGTATTGTTAATTTCAGCCATTCTCAGAGCTATGTAGTGGTACTTCACTGTTCTTTTAGTTTTCATTTCCCTAATGACATGATGTTGAACATCTTTTCATGTGCTTATTTGCCATCTGTATATCTTCTTTGGTGAGATGTCTCTTCAGATCTTTTGCTCATTTTTTAATTGGGTAGTATTTCTTTTTTTCTTGTCTTGGAGATTCTCTTTTGGGCTTCAACTTGTTTATTTTCTGGTTTCTTATCTTTGAGTGAGGAGATGCCAACCTGGCCTAGTATTTGTATTCCAACACCAGGGTAGGATTCCCGTGGCTCCCCTCACCATTCACCTGGGACTTGGTGGAATCTTTTTGGCTCTTAGAAAGTTTGTAATTTGCACAGCTACTAGTTATTTATCTACTGTGTATCTGCTGGGCTGGAAAAGAATTTGTTTCTGTTTCTTTTGCCTGATTCTGTGATATGTACAGAGAAATTACTCTTTATAATTTGAACCCATCTGTAGTTTTTCCCTTGTTCCCTTCATATATGAGAAGCCACCAGAATCTATCATTCCCATGGCTCTTCCTGCCTTTTCTACTCCTTCTTCCTATGGCCATCATAGCCTAGGTGCAATCAATGCACCCTTCATCTAATTTTTGCTCTCAGATACACTGAATTACTTAGAGTTGTAGTCTATAAGACAGATGAAGAAAGAAAGTTACTGATGCATGGGATGAAGGATGTCTCATTGATTGCCTTTAAAAACAGGTATCCCAGTAAGAGTGTGACTTCTAGCTTTTACCAATATTCTGCATCTCCAAGGACACTGATACAATGGAAGAAAAAGGAAAAAAATCTCACCAACCATAATAGCTCCCATTATTAATCTCTTAAAATGAGCATGGCACTTAACTGAACGCTATAAATGTATTATGGCATTTAATGCTTAATGCAATCCTCTAAGATAGGAATAACTATCTTCAATTTACAGATGAGGGATTATAAAGCAGGGAAATAGCTGAGGACACACTGCTAAAATGTAGCAGAGCTGAGATTAAAACTGAAGGCAGTCTGACTCCAAAACCCTCATTCCCAACCATCATTTTTTTTCCTTCCTATTGGGCTTTGCTCTCCTGGATCAGGTCCACAGTTATGCTTCACTCAGTGGGATTTCCTTTTGGAGTCTGGAGATGGTGGTTAATATTCATATTCCTGGTTTTGTAATAATTTTATATTTTAATGATTAAGAAATTTGTGAAATCAACTATGAGTTGCTTATGAACGGCTATTTTTATCCATCTCTACAACTGACATTAGAAAGATGAAGTTATAAAAACAGATTTCAACTCCTAAATTATAATCCACATTTATGAATTACAAAGTACCTCACTGCTATGCTTTATTTAAAAAAAAAAGACACTGTAAGTATGTTCAATTGATATAGCGCCTTTCATTTGAGAGTTTTACTGTCTTTATATCATTCATAAATCATCATACCATTTGGGGAAGCAAAACAATTACTTAATAAATGACCCTCATTAATTTGAAGTTAAATGTTGAATTCTCTGATATTTTAAAAATCTTCCTATGTTTATTAATAGAAAAAAGAAAATGATTTTCCAAAACAGGAATGAGGCTTAAATCTTGGGTCCTTTTAAATGGCTCCTCTTTTCTTTTATCTCATCTCCTAAAACCATTAAATAAATATTTTTAAAAATTTAAAACCTGTGTGCTTAAATATATCACTTGGATTTCTGGGACAGATAGAGTATTGACTTCAGCCGACATAGCATGTTTTGTTACTCTCATTGTTTTCATTTTAGTATAGGACTTGTCTTCTTATACCTGGATCATTGCAATAATCTCATAACAGATATACCTATCTCTGGTGTCCTTTCCTCTTCTTCAGAACACATACATGTTAATTGTATTAAGAATTTCTGGAGGGTCTCTTTCACATTCTGAAGGGGAAACACAGATCTAGTCTTATATCCCATGGAAACTGCCTATTATTTGAAGTCAAGACAATCCTGGATTAGAATCCTGTCTGCTCCAGTGATTAAACCTGAGCAAGTTATTTAACCCAGATAAGCTTTAGCTTCTTATTCTTTGAGGAAAACTTGAAAGGTTTCTGTAAAATTAAATGAGATTCAAAAACTATAGTAGTTTTCATTTGCTTATCCACAACTGGCTTCTATAGAACATTACAGCTTTGTTTCCCAAACTAGTGTCCATGTATCATCTATCATTTTTCAAACAAGTTTTGTCTTTTCCTGGTTTTATATATTCTATCATGTGTTTTCTTTGGCTGCAGTGCACTTCACTCCATATTTTCATCTGTTGAAGGTGTTTTTCCCCTGTCCAGCCTAGCTGCTGACATGGAGAATTTTTTTCTGATGGCTCAGTTCCATCATTTGCTAAGCTAAGATCCTGGCCAGGGCAGTCCATAAAAGGATACACTTCCCATCCTAGTGGTATATGTGTCATACCTTAATTTACAGGTATGCAGGCCTACTAAGCCACAGCCTTCTCTCAACTCTTACCATATTTCTCCAGTATGCAAAATTGGGATTCTGTGTAAGTTTTTATGGCACTGTAGCTGTTCCATGTTAGGAATGCATCTTAGCACTGGGCTCCAGTCCTCTTGACTAGGATCCTGATGCTTCCTAATTCTTGATAGCTCCTGCTCTAGAAGAATGTCACTATCTCTGATGGGGTCTTAATGTGCAAAACTCAACTCACACATGAAATCACACCTAACTTATCTAGGTATCTTCACGTGAGAGAATCATACTAAAAACTGTCTGCAGGAGTGGATCACAATTCTGATTTCTGCCATGACTCTTTAGGCATTATAATTTTGACTTCTGGCTTTATCTCTTAGGGACAAACTTTACAGCCAAGTGAAACTTTTTTTTTCTTGCCTATCCAGGTGTTCCTAGTTATTTTCTCAGTCTGGATGCTGAGAATTGAATTCCTAGGTTGCTTCATGGCTATAGTCAGAGGCAACAGGCAACTCATCAATGAAAGCTAACTCAAATACTACTTCTTCTAAAACTTTCCTCTGGCCCTGACATTCATATATGACCCATGAGCTCCTTCATTCAACAAATATTTATTGAGCATCTAGTATGTGCCAGGCACTTAGGATACAGCAGAGAGGAAAAAAAAAAACCCACTAAACCTTTGTCTTCATGGAGTTTTTGTTTACATGACTTGTATTTTCAGATTGCCTTTTATTTGTTATTTGTAAATACTATCATACAAGAAAGGGAGACTTAAATTATCTTGTCTAACCCCACCTATAGTGGGCAAATGGTGGACGTCCAAATGTATGTCCATGTCTTAACCCCCAAGACCTATGAATGTGACCCTATTTGGAGAAGAGAGTGTTTACAGATATAATTAAGTTGAGGATCTTGAGATGAGATCATCCTGGATTATCTGGATGGTTCCTAAATCCAGTGAAAAGAATCCTTATAAGAGACAGAAGAAATGACACAGACACAGAGGAGGAGGCCATGTGAAGATGGCAGCAGAGATGGGAGTGATGCAACCAGGAGTCAAGGAGCACCTGGAGCCACCAGAGCTTCCTGGAAGAGGCAAGAAAAGATTCTCTCCTAGAGCCTTTAGAAGAAGTGCAGTCCTGCTGACACCTTAATTTCATATTTCTGGCCTTCTAAACTGTGTCAGAATGAATTTCTGTTTTAGTCCCCCACGTTTTTGATAATTGTTATGAAAGTCACAAGAAACAGATATAGTGGCATTCTTGGAAGTTTAACAGGGCTAGTTAGAATCTTTGGAACTTATAAATACTACAAAGATTACAGCTTCCCTTCTTCCATCCCTATGTTGCAATATATAGTTTAAAATAAAATCAATTTTAGATAGTGAAGCCCAAATATGCATACTGAAATTAAAATAGTTCCCTTTCAGCTTTATGATTATGGAATTCTGAAGAGTTCATAAAGTATGATTTGTTATTTTGTTTCTGTTATCAACAGAACAGAAATAATAAGCCACCCTATAGGGTTATTGTGGAGATAAAATGATACAACATATGAAGATGCTTCACATGGTGCCCATCACTTGGTAAATGTGCTACTCTGTATTTTAGGATAGGTGACGGGCTGGTGGCAATTGTATAATGAAGACTTGAGGCACACTTTGATTTTTTTCCTAGCTCTCTCTATTGACTCAGAGGCTCCATATCTTTGCAGTAAAAACATGAGATAATTGTCCAGATAATTTGAATTAACATATCCCTACAGATCATTGTTCAGATATCATTCTACCATACAACTGGTACTCAGCGCATCTGAAAGCACTTCACTTTGGTACGTTGGTTTTTCTGCTTACCAGACAAGGTCATTTGTGCCTTTCTTATTGGGATGTTCTAGAGCCATGAAGCAAGATGTAGTTGCTGTCACTCCAAGGAAATAAATGGTAGTATGTTTTATGTAAGTGGAATTAAAACAAAAACTTAAAAAAAAGAAACAAATGGTAAAATAATTCTCTTTGAGGAGATTAGAGGAAAGTAAGTAAGAACTTTCTCCTTGAGATGTTTCTGGGTTTGTAAGTGGCTGATTGAGTGGCTATGAGCCATGCGTGGGCCTTTGCATTTCCAAATGAGAGCAAAAATAACAGAATTTTGGGGGGAAATTTTTCACACTGTCAATTATATCTTACCTCCTGGAGAGACTAACCAGATAGATTCCACTGACAATATGTAAAAGAAGCATTTAAGTGCCACTGTGTTATCCCCAGAGGTTTAGTCACTCATAATACTTCCTCAAGACTATAAAAACATCTCCCAAAATTATTCTACCTTTTTGTTAATTAAAAGAATGCTTTGACCTTTCTCAAACAGCTGCTCCCTAGAAATTTCCTTTTAGCTGAAGCCATACTTTACCTGGCCGTCCAAACAAGCTAATTTCTATGCAAACAGGTTTCCTCATATTCAATTGAAAGTCAGGAAAATAAGTTTTTTTTTTTCTCAGCCATAAAGTTATTTTCTGGATTTACTTGCAATTGAATTAGATCAAACAGGCTAGGACCGTGGTCACTAACATGCATTCACATGTCTGCCTTCTCCCTAAGCGAATGCTGTACATTTTTTATATACTCCAATAAATTCTTGGTGTTCAACTTTCTGTATTCTAGGTTAAACATGAGTTTAGTCTTAGTAGAACTTAGTAGCTAGCACAATCATGAAGTATAATTGTTATGTAAAGTCAGTTTCTGTTCTGATTAATTGGTGCCCATATTAAATATTTGGAATATCACCCTTGTTAAACAGCCATATTATAACACTGATATGTGGAATAGTTGGTTATAGAAATGCATAAAGTATTTAGAAAGTACCACAATATTTGGAAAGCATTTATTTCCTTTAATGTGGTCAGTAAAATCTCAATCTTTGGAAGAATGGGAAAACTAATGGTCTGTATTATGCCATATAACTACATAGGTTTGTTTCTCCATTTAGTTTAAATGATATTGGGAGAAATAATTTTCCATTGGCCCTGAGCTTCCATGCACATTCTTCCCTGCACATACCAAGAATGCAAGGCTTTCACCACTCTTTAACAGACGATTTATCAGAGTTGTGTTTGCAGCAAGCAATTTTGAGATATGAGGTACTGTCTTCCCCCAAAACAAGGCTGGCTTACTTCTGCTTACTACAAAAGTAGTGAATCCCCAAGCTTAGCATTTCTTTCTTCTAAATGCAACCCATTTTGTTTGTAGGCATCAATCATGAGCACTTTGTGTTGCCCTCATGAAACTTGGGAGCATGGGGACCTGAAGCAAGTAACCATGAAGCTCACCACTGCTTTTGCTGTGAGTAATAGAGTCTTTTGTTTCTGACCCAGCAGTCTCATGCCTTTTGTCAGCATCCAAGGCTCATTTGTTAGTTCACAAGTAGGGTAAAATTTTAAGACCTGATACTATTCTTGGTACTTTGGAGATATTTCTATTTCTACCCATAAAATAGGTCCTATAATAGTTATATCATTTCAAACAATTTATAACCATGATCAGTATAAAATCTTGGTTTTTGGTTCTGCCTCTACTACTAAGTGAATGATCTTGAGTAAGTTTTTATTCCTCTGGGACTCTGTTTCTTCATCTATAAAATGAGGGGTTTCAACTAGATCAGTGTTTTTTCAAATACTCTCTGGAGAAACTGTGGCCAATCATTTCAGGGGCCCTCTCATTAGCCCCTGAGTGAGACTGTTGGATATAGTTGGAGGCAGTGATATTGTTGTGTTGACTGGCCTAGGCTTCTGCCTTCAGGAGGGCCACCAGCATTGCTGTAGTTACTGTCCCTGGTCAGTGCCCTTTCACATTTCCCTTAGCCATCATTTCCTCTACTCTTCTCATACTTCCTAACTTTATCATTTCCTGTTTCTCAGGAGAGAAAATGCAGATAATCAGAATTTTTCCTTTCTGTATCTTGACCTACTGGCTGCTTTCTGGAAACTAGTAAGGAAAGAAGATAAGACAGGTTTTCTCCTCTAAAATTCCCTAACCTAATGAGTCCTTCCAGGGTTTGACTGCTGGCAAGGCACATGGCTCTGTCTCAGGTACTCTTGCTTTCCAAGTCTATAGAATATTTAGCTCAACATGCAGCAAGAAAAGCTGGTTCCTTCTACAATGACTAGCTGTTCTGATATTCCTGGAACTGAGGATGTTCTCAGGACATTAGACTCATTTTTTTTAAACCAGGATATTCCTGGACAAACCAGAGAAAGTTGGTTGCCCTACTAAACCTCTAGATCTACACTTTATAGTATAAGCTTATGTCATGAGGTCCTCAAAGATTAGGGGTTTTAAGCTCAAAAGTCAATAATTTGCCTTTTTCCCTGGGTTTTTCTCTAACATCCAAATCCCAAGGAAGAAAAGAAGAAAACATAGTCAGGAATGTTGGCTAGCATAAAAAGTATTATCTTTCTGTAGCTCTCTTTAATAGCTTCTAGACTAAAATGGTTTCATTATGGTCTTTTTCTAATGAATTCCTAGGTAGTAGGGCTAAAAATAGTCATGAAAGTGCTTAAAGGCCTGATATAGAAATAAGAACAAAAGCAGAAAGAGAAAGGATGTATAACCACACACCAAAAAGCAATTGTCAGGAAATAAAATTAAATATGAATAATAGTGGCTAGTTCTGGTTTTAATTTTTATTTTAATATTTATATTTCTTTGTATTTTTAAATTTGTTTATAATAACCACATGTTACTTTTATAATTGGAAAGGCTTCATTAAGCATAGCTTACAAAATGAGAAACAAGAAAAGGTATGTCAAGGTCAAAGTATCAAAGACCTTGTCAGGAAGTGTTAGGATTCCATGCTAGAGACAGTGGGAATCCATTGGTGATTTTTAAGCAAGCAAATAACTTATACTTGATTAGTGAGCATTAAAGATTGGATTTTCAAAATAAATAAATAAATAAATAAATAAATAAATAAATAAATAAATAAATAAAAAATAAAAAAATAAAAAAAATAAAAAAAAAAAGATTGGATTTTCAAAGGATGCTGGTGATATATACGGAGGTAGTGCCCTCACTGGGATATTTGGATTTTAACAGAAGTCTTTTGCTTTCACATTCAAAAACAGCAGAAGGACAGGCCTTCAGACAGGTGCCTTGAGATTCACTTGGGGCAGACGGCCCAGCTCAGTGCCTGCCAGATATTCTCACTTAGGTGAGCACTTCTTTCTCCTACTCAAGTGAGCTGCCCTTTTCTTCATCAAAATCATTTAAAGGTCAGCTTGAGAGCTTGTTGAATTTGTGCAATCTCTACTGCCTCTGAATTTCTGGTAAACCGTAGGTTTCTGAATTGAGTCACCTTTCTGAAGACTGAGTTTGTATGAGTTTGAGTTCATTTAATGGGTTGTGCTATTTGCTTTGTGGCATACTACTATAGTGAAGTGAGAAATGATGCAAATAAGCATGGGATATTTCTTGTTCTTTTCTTTCTTTTTTTCTTTTGTTACATACAGGTATTGGCGTTTGGGAATATATAGTTCTATAATCATTTACCAAAGAGAGAATTTGAGTAAAAAGAATATAGAGGGATTTCATCAAAAGGTGTTCATAGCCATATTAATTAATATGACTCAGTACCATAATAAGAAGGGAGTTATGAATCAGGCCAAGAAGTGCTTCTTAGTTCTCTCTAGTTTCATTTAAGCATGAGATTTAAGAGATTTAAGGTATGTGCTAAGATAGATAACATCCCCTTGGCATCTCTATGAAACTGTGAATCACTAAGTTTTTCTGAGATTGTCACTGGCTTTTATCTGCAGAGTTAAAGCACACAACTGTGTTGCATGTTCTTTGCTGTTCTGCCTTTTCAACAAGCAGTGTCCAGAAGGAATATCCCGTCTGCTGCTTGCATATCATGTTGTTGTCATCTTACTATAACATGAAATGATTTAAGCTTCACAGCTGTTATTGTTTTCAATAGAGCAGCTGCCCAGCACTTTCAGGGACAATGCCAGGTGCACAAGGAGGCTATCTATGCAAATTACAGTGAAAAGTTGAGCAATAATCTGGTGGATTTGATCATTACAGACAACCTATCTAAATAATTCAGATGCAAATAGTGCAAAGTTATTTTCATTGGCCAGAGCAATGCAGCAAATTGCTTCAGCTCCTTCATTTTATTTGTGTGATTTTGGACTTAGCCTAAGTAATTGACTTAATGACCAAATTCACAAGAGGGTGATGTGTGAACCCAAATGCCAATTTAGAAATTTACAATGGAAACCACAGTTCATGCTGGTAGATTCTCTCTTGGTAGGGAAGGTCTATGTGTGAAACTAAATACTGTAATCACAAGATTTGCTTATGATAACATCATGAGCAAGAACAGTGATTTTAATCAACATTGATCTCAGTTATGGAAATAAAACTGCCCGGTGATAGATGTAGGTTTTGAACCTGGAAAACATAATGACAGAGCCACCTAACCATTATAGCATGTTGTCTGAGACATTTTTTCTTTATTAGTTTTAGTCATCCTGAATTCTATTTTACACACTCTAATTGACTTGAGTGTTTTCTAAACCTGCATCCCAGATTTGTACATATTTACAATGTACGTATCTTCAGTGGTTATCCCATTCACTGGGATTTGTCCATGTTTCAATTCTCAGACATTAAGCTGTTTGTGAATTTTGGGGGCCCTTTACTTCAGGCCTGAGCCCTAAAAACAGATAGAATGAGAGTTTCAGAGAACAATCAGTAAAGACTGTAGTTGTTCAGTGGAGAGAAAAATCACTATGGGCTAGGATATGAAGAGTGGGAACACGATCTGGACCTTTAAAACTGACATTCCAAAATGCAGGACGAAAGCCCCAGAGACTGTGACTAAATTAATTTGCCTGGGTGAAAAGTTAATGCTGCAGAGAAACCCAGAAAGTTGGAAATCCATGTTGGGGTAAGATTCTTAAATGCCAAGATATTAGGTATGGATGTTTTTATAAAAGGTACTAGGGACCCTTGAGAGTTTTGGTTTAGAGGAATGACATCAACAGTCCAGGGCCTGAAAAAAAAAAATAAATGTGACATCATTTCATAGAAGGGAGAGATGGAGAATAGAAGCAGAGAGAGTGGGTAGGAGACTACAATAATAGTCCAAATGGAGGTAAAGCTGAAATGGTCCGAAAGTAAGATGCCAATATCTGTAAGATTGTATTAGTTTCCCATTGCTGCTATTAACAAGTTAGTACAAATTTAGTGGCTTAAACCAACACATATTCATTCTCTTACAGTATTGGAGGTCAGAAGTCTAAAATAAAAGTGATTGCAAGGCTTTATTTCTTCTGCAAGCTTCAGGGGAAAATCTATTTCTTTGTCTTCTCCAGCTGTAAAAGGCCATCTGACTCCTTGGCTCATGGCCTCTTCTTTCATCTTCAAAGCCTGTCACTCAACCTCTGCTTTCTTTGTTCCATCACCTCCAGCACTGGATCTTCTTCCTTCCCTCTCATAAGGACCCTTCTGACTCTATTGGGCCCAGCTGTATAATCCAGAATCCTCTCCCCTTCTCAAGATCCTTAATTTAATCACATGTGCAAAGTGTTTTATACATGTAACGTAACATATTCATAGGCTTTGGGGATTGGGATATGGACATTTTTGTGGGGAGGCACATTATGCAGCCTACTACAGAACCATAAAAATATTTAAGTCTGGCTTCTGTCTTGTACTCCTTCCCTCTCAAAGACACTGAATTCCAAAAGAGTATGTTTACTTTTATCCAAACATACCTTGCTCTTTGCTTTTTTGCTGCCTGTAATTCTGCTCTTTTCTTTGCCTAGAATACCTTTCCTCAATATCAGTGGCCTCAAATCCCAGCTCAGATGCTTCCATCTTTCAGAATTCTTCTGTGATCCACTTCATTCCATCCCCTTCACCTGTGCATTGAAGAGGAATTCTCACTTTCCTCTATCTTACATTTGTATTTTATACAGTTCTAATTTTTTTAAAACAAAACCATTTCATTTTGAAATGATTTCAGTCTTGCAAAAACTGTACAAAGAATTCTGTGCACCATCCACCCACCTTCCCCAAATCTTAATAACTTAAATAGCCATAGCATAATGATTGGAACCAGAAAATTCGATTGTTACACTACCATTAACTAATCCACACCCTTTTTTGAGATTCCAGCTATTATCCCACTAATGTCCTTTATTTGGTCCTTTATCTGGCATGCTTCTTTAATTTTCTCCAATCAGAGACAGTTCCCCAGTCTTTGTTTTTCATAATCGTGAGACTTAGGGAGAGTCTTAATGGTTATACTGTAGAAAGTCTCTTTTTCTAGGTTTGTCTGATGTTTTCTCATGATTTGATTCAGGCTATATATTTATATACAGCAAGAATATCACTAAGTTAATGATGTGTGCTTCTCAGTGCATTATTTAAAACTTTTTTTTTTTCAACGTTTATTTATTTTTGGGACAGAGAGAGACAGAGCATGAACGGGGGGGAGGGGCAGAGAGAGAGGGAGACACAGCATCGGAAACAGGCTCCAGGCTCTGAGTCATCAGCCCAGAGCCCCACGCGGGGCTCGAACTCACGGACCGCGAGATCGTGACCTGGCTGAAGTCGGACACTTAACCGACTGCGCCACCCAGGCGCCCCGAGTGCATTATTATCAAGAGGTAAATGATATTAGTATGTCTTCTCATGTTTAATCATTAATTAAAAATGCAGTCTTCTAGGTCTCCTATTGCTCTTAGCACATTTAGCCTTGTAGTCTATATATTTTTGTCATAGCATTTTAAGACTGGAGAGGATCGCGGGGCGCCTGAGTGGCGCAGTCGGTTAAGCGTCCGACTTCAGCCAGGTCACGATCTCGCGGTCCGTGAGTTCAAGCCCCGCGTCAGGCTCTGGGCTGATGGCTCAGAGCCTGGAGCCTGTTTCCGATTCTGTGTCTCCCTCTCTCTCTAACCCCTCCCCCGTTCATGCTCTGTCTCTCTCTGTCCCAAAAATAAATAAACGTTGAAAAAAAAAAAAAAAAAGACTGGAGAGGATCAAAGAAATAATTTGTCAATAATACTACAAGTAACATAGTATCAAGTAATACACACTAAGAACTAATTACAAGCTGAGAGCTACATACAGGAGTTCACTTACTCCTCAAAATACCTCTATCAGGTAAACACCATATCAACTCTGCTTTACCCTTTTGGAGAAGACATCCCTGGCTGACAAGTAACTACCTGACATGAAGGAATATAACTTGTTCATTTTTTTATGCCACATAGAGCCTAGCACATTGCTTTGTGTAAAATAAGCGGGCAGTAAATGTTTGTTAAATTGACTTAAACTGAAATTAAATGTAAGGTAGAAATGTTCAGATTGTATAATTAATTGTATATGTCAACAAAGAAAAGTAATCATGGAAAATTATAAGTACTGAATTTAAGGAAGAGGAGTACAAAAACGTGATTATTTTCAAACGGGCAAAGCTAAGAAAAAAGATGAAATTGCTGTCGTCCAGAGTGGGGTAAGAGCAAAGACTTGGTGACAGAATCACACTTAGGGAGTATTTGGCAGAAGAAAAGTCAGAAAAGGAAAAAGGGAGTTAAGTGTAATTAGGGTAGAAGAAGCAAGATAGTCTGGAGCTATAGCAAGCCAGTTTTCAAAACTGGGATGAGGAAAATTAAATGAGGGTATGCACAGAGTCATTATTAAATACCAATGGATATTTGGGGGAAACATTTTACAAAGTTGTTGAAGGCTTTTGTTTGTTTATTTACTTACTTACATATAAGACTTGCCAGAATTCCCTAGAACATTCTTATTTTTTTTCTTTTTTACATTCTTTATTTTAATTTAGCCGACACACAGTTATCCATAGTCATGGAAGAGAAAAATGTTAAGATAAGTCAGAGGAGTGGATAACTCCAAACATGTAGAATTGACTCGAAAGCACATTGTATATGATTTCTGAGGCAGCAAATTTCCCTTTCAGTGTTTGCTAGATTTATATGAAGAATAGCTTTTATTTCTTAACATAAAACCTGAGTGGTGAAAGGAAAAGAGAACTGGAGTTTGAAAAGCAGTCACGTGCTTATATTTGTGGGCTTATTATTATAAATATAAAACTGCTTCACATTGTTCTAAATGTAAACCCTTTCTGACTTTATCTATCTTCACATTTTACAACAAAGAGATAAGATCATTGGACCAGAACTCAGATCTAGTTTCTATTCTTAGCATCACCACGAACTGTGTAGTGCAGGAGGGAAATATTCAGGCCCTTTGTGCCTCAGTTTTTCTCACCTAAAAATGAAGAGATTGACTAGATGATCTCAATTATGCCCTCCGGAGCAAAAACACCATATAGATGGTTCTATTGTTTGGGGGACTAGCCAAATAACTGGTTTGCATTTCATGCGATTTTTTTTTTACGAAATTTTTTGACATATGTAGTTACTTCCTTAAAAGCAGATTTTCTGGAGAAAAATCTAAGTGGAGAGATTGATTACCAGAGCTACATAACATGGTAGTTGTGGAATTAACAGTTACAGGAATAGCTTTTTATTTAAAACAAGCTTGGCATTTTCTATTTATTTGGGGTTTTCTTGGTAGTACGGAGGATGGCTCTTGCCAATTAGTTCTCACTCCCTAAGACCCTGGATGAGCTGCGGCAGTGTGCGAGATTGGTATTTAAATCCAAGGCAGCCAGGAAGAAGGATATTGAAGCTGGAGTGCCCAGCAATCTTTCAAAGGGGACAGATGGAGACTGGTAACTAAAGACGGGAGGATCCTGACAAAGGAATGAAATTAATTTGGATAGAACCCCTGGAGATTGGACAGAGTTAAATAGTCTAACAGTAGGGGGCTTATTTTGCAGCCAGAAGTAGTTTTCTTTCTGAAAGAAGAGCCTTTTACACTGGGAAACATTCTTTCTTCTTCCATGGCAATCTCTGTTTGGAGTCTTTATTCTTGCCTCCCTCTCCTCAATTTTGTCTTTCTTTGCCTTCGCCTTCATTCTCTCCCTTCCTTTCTTTTTAACGCATCCTTTCATGATTAGATTAATTTGTTTATGCGGACAAGGGGGAGAATGAGAGTTTGCACACTGGTAAGAACAGGCTTCCTTTCCCAGTGCACAGTCACGCTGAAAACATCGAACTCTCCTTTCTGCCTGATGGAGGTTGTCCGCAACGAAAAATGACACCTCATCTCAAAACAAAGGGAAAGGTTCTGAGAACTTTTAAAATCCTAACTAATCAAAATCCTGCTGAGGTGAGGAGAGGGGAGTGTGTGTGTGTGTGTGTGTGTGTGTGTGTGTGTGTGTGTATGGACCCACAGTTCTGAGGGACTATCATGGGCAGTCTCAGCAGAGGAGCCTGACAATAATGAGACTCTGATGAGGACTGATGCCAAAGGCAAAGAGGGTGAGAGGAGGTGCACAGGAGCTCTGCTGCTTCTAAGAGGTATCTTGAAGTAGGGGACAGAGCCTGCATGCAGTGTATTTCTCAAACAGTGCAATCCTGATGCTGCCAAGTTCATATTCCCAGGAAGTGGGAGTCTGGAGTAGAAGTCTAAAAATCTCAATTCTCACCTAAGGTCTGTTCCCTTTTGCTGTGTCATCCTGACAAAGTTACTTAACCTCCCTGAGTCTTGGTTTCCTAAAATAAAATGGGCACAATCGTCTTTCTCACATTTTTTTAGAAAGGCATAAAATAGATCATCTTTGTGCTGGTGCTTAGAGAGCTGTGTGGTATCAAATACAACTTTGAGCATTAAATTGCCATCTGCAAAATGGGAATAACGATACTTACAGGGTTGTGTGAGAATTTAATGAGATAACAGAAGCTGGCATGGGAAAATGCTCAATACTTGTTCATGCCCTTACTTTCCCTCAGGTGTTGGTTATCTTGGATATTTGGGAGATAGTTAACAGCCTGGTTTGTATTAATGACTTTTGATACTAGATGAAAACCATAGTTAAGGGAATGAATTTGCTGAAAATTACAAAATGCATTCCCGAGAAAAATGGAACAGCATTTAATGTGATTTGCTGTGTTTCAGATTATCAATTGGTCATTGATATAGCTAACTCAGAGTTGACTCTATATATGCAAATGATTAGCAGAAAAAAAGTATATAATTATATGATCTCATCGGCTTTCATTATAACCTTAACTGGTGTCAGGTGGACACTGACCAGTTAGAATAGACACCTATCACAGTGCTGGAGCAGGGGCTCAGAGGCACTCTCCTGTGACATGCGAGACATTAACCTTTGAATTGCTGTATCCTAGGGAATCTGAAAGGTCTGGGACAGACCCTGGGGAAAACAGGAAGTCCTTGAAGGGGTTTGGGACAGTGACTCTTTATTAAGTGGTATGAAAGTATTTTGATACTTTATTTTTTTTTAAATGTTTATTTTTGAGGGGCGCCTGGGTGGCTCAGTCGGTTAAGTGTCCAACTTCGGCTCAGGTCATGATCTCACGGTCCGTGAGTTCGAGCCCCGCGTTGGGCTCTGTGCTGACAGTTCAGAGCCTGGAGCCTGCTTCAGATTCTGTATCTCCCTCTCTCTCTGACCCTCCCCTGTTCATGCTCTGTCTCTCTCTGTCTCAAAAATAAATAAAACATTAAAAGAAATGTTTATTTTTGAGCACAAGCAGGGGAGGGGCAGAGAGAGAGGGAGACAGAATCTGAAGCAGGCTCCATGCCATCAGTGCAAAGCCAATGTGGGGCTCAAACCTACAAACTGTGAAATCATGACCTGAGCTGAAGTTGGATGCTCAACTGACTGAGTCTCCCAGACACCCCAGTATTTTGATATTTTAAAAAGTGTGGGACTGAACCTATTCAGAGTATCCCTGCTCATCCAGAACTCCACAATAATCTCATGTAGACAAACAAATAAAAATATCTTTATGCCACCCCTATTCCCCCTAAACACCAACTCTCAACCCATTGTTATATTGATTGAAAATTTTCTTTTTTTTAATTTTTTTAAATGTTTATTTATTTTTGAGAGAGAGAGAGTGTGTGTTGAACACTCAACTGACTGAGCCACCCAGGTGCCCCTTGATTGACAATTTTCTGAATGGGCTTTCAAGTCACTGAAACTTATTCTTCTAGCAAGCCAACAGAATGGGGCAAAACAGGTAACTTTTTAGATGGGATCCCAGAATAGGTGTGGAACACGGCTTGTGCTAAAAAATATAGATTTACATACCCTTCTTTTGACACTTCTGATACTCTTCCATTAATTAAGGAATCAATTTTTATAAGTGGTCCTGTGAAGTCTAAACCTATGAATCATCTATTTTAGAAGGATTTATTTATTTTGATATGCTAAAAACCTGGGAACCATCACAGTAACCAGGATGTGAAGAGAGAGATTATTTTGATGGATGGTTTACTTTAGAAGTGGGTAGATATGGTAGAGCACTACATTAGGGCGTTTGAACATTCATGACGTACTCCTGAAGTTACTGGCTGTCCAGGAGCATGAAAAAGGATTCACAAGAAGAGGCATCAAGCCTTTCTCCCTGGTGGCTGACGCTTTATATACATACCGTGCTTTGGGCATTTGCAGCATCAAATGCTAACACGGGCTCCAGTAGGAGGAGACTGGCCAAATGCACATGACAGTTCTTGTGCTGGGCAGCACTGTCTGCAAACATAGAAGAAAGAATGGAGTTGAAAGGTAGCCAAGTGTTATTTTCCTCTAATTGCAAACACAAGCATGAACTCACCTATGACATTCAATAGCCATGAACTTGTATCTGGAGGAAGATCCCTTGAAGGGAAGAGAGACTGGGAGAGGAAGATGACAGAGTTCACATAAGTTCTGGTAATAGTTTCAATAAGGAATCTCTTGGAACATGATCCATAGCTAACTCATCAACAGTAATTTCTGAACTATTGAGATGGCCTGCTTAGAAGGCAGGCTCACATGAAGAAACCTTGTTCAGGAAAAGGCAACTGCTAGGACTACTGTTCAAGGCACAAAATCTCCAGCTAAAATCCTTAGTAAGCACAGATGCTACTTTAATTTTGCAACTGAAGTAAACTGTCATGAATAATGTTTATACTTTTAAAGTTCTATTATGCTATCTTCTTTCCTTATCCAGAATTCCTAAAAAAGAAAAAAAAATAGAATATTCTGGTTAATGGAATTTTTAAAGGAATTGCCTTTAGCACTATATGTAGAGAACAATTATTAAGAACTGCAATATAATAAAATATACTTAACAGTTCATTGGTTCCTTTGTGATTTAAGAAACCCTTGAAGAATTCATATTTCCTAAAGCTCACCAAGGGCACCAAGTTTAGGATGTCAAAAATGGTTCTTAATCTGATGTTACCATATGAATATACTTGAGAAATTGATTGAATTGATTTTAAATGGTTTTAGGTAGGAGTTTTTTTTTCTCAATCTTCTCAAACCTCAAATGTAAAAACTGAATAAAAATAATGAAATCAAATTATGTATGGGTGAATACATATATAAGTTTTTATATATACATGTATATCACTTTAACATATAAACTGAATAAAAATATTTTTCCCCAGAATTTTCAGTTTTGAGCTTATTTGACCTAAAAATGGCTTTGAACATGATTTAAGAAACAGTATTTTTCTGATTTCTTTTACAAGAGTAATTTAAAAGTAATGAGTAAAGAAGAATTTCTCAACTGAACTCTGAGCATATAATAAACTGATTTGAAACTTTCAGTTAATGTGAATATGTTTGCTTAGGAGGAACTTGCTTCCACATAAAGAAGTTATTTTTTAAATGGAGGCGAATTTGCTTACAGTTAAATACATGTATCTTTAGTGCTACAGCTTGATGAATTTTGACATATTTTTACACCTCTTCAACTACCACTTTAATGAAGGTGTGGAACATGTTTACCACTTGAGAAGTTTCCTTTGTGTGCTCTGCCCGTCAATGCCGGCTACTTTCTCTACCCCAGGGTGAACACTATTCTGATTCCTATCAACATAGATTAACTTTCTGTATTCTAGTACTACATACCTGGTAGATTTAAGATGGCCACATATTCTTTGACATTCTTTCCATAAAAAGATGAGATCTGTGTCCCCATCTTTGAATATAGGAAGATTCTATAAAACATAACTAGTAGAGATGGTGGAAATTGTGCTTTAAGAGATGGGCCGGATCTGTTTTTTCAATCTTGGGACACTCTGAGAACCCAGCTAGCTGAGAAGTCCAAGTAGCCTATAAAAAGATCCATATGGAAAGAAACTGAGGACCTTAACCAACAGCCCTGGCTGAATTTCAACATCCAAGACTAATTTGCAGCCATGTGAGTGAGCTATCTTGGAAGTGTGTCTGATTGTCCCTGTGGAGCTTCCCACCTGACATTGCATGGAGTGTAAGTGGGATATTCACAATGATCTTTGCCCAAATTGCAGATTTGAGAGCAAAATACCTAATTTCAGTTTCTTTAACCATTAAGTTTTGGAATAGTCTGTAATGTAATAGAAAACTAGAAAATTTGTATAAATTGAATTCTACCATAAGTAATTTTTAAAATCTGATTTCTTTAACTCAACAAATTTTTAAAGATATATCCAGGTCTTTGCACGTATTAGTAGTTAATTCCTTTTTATTGCTGAGTACTATTCCATTAAATGAAAATGGCTATACCACATATTGTTTACCCTTTCTGATGTTGAAGGGTGTTTGGGTTGTTTCCAGTTTTTGCCTGGAGTTTGTCTCCAGTTATGAGAATTCTTGTTTCTCTACATTCTTTGCTACATTTAGTATTGTGAGTCTTTTTAATTTTAACTATTTGTATGTAGTTATGTATTATTGTTCTTTTAGTTTGCATTTTCTTTTTTTTCTGCTTTTATTTTTGACTTTTAAAGTTTTCATTTAAATTCCAGTTAGTTAACATACAGTGTTAGATTAGCTTCAGGTGAACAATATAGTGATTCAACACTTCCATACCTCACCTGGTGCTCATCATGACAAGTGCACTCCTTAATCCTCATCACCTATTTAGCCCATCCCCATCCCCCTGGTAACCATCAATTTGTTCTCTATAATTAAGAGTTAAGAGTCTTTTCCTTGATTTGTCTCTCTCTCTCTCTTTTTCCCCTTCACTCTTCTTTTTTTTCTTAAATTCCACACGTGACTAGTTGAAAGTGCTGCTGTAAATATTGGGGTGCATGTGCTGCTATGAATCAGCACTCCTATATCCTTTGGATAAGTTCCTAATAGTTCTATTTGGGGTCATAGGGTAGTTGTATTTTTAATTTTTTTGAGGAACCTCCACACTGTTTTCCAGAGCAGCCACACCAGTTTGCATCCCACCAACAGTGTAAGTGGGTTCCTGTCTCTCCACATCCTTTCCAGCATCTGTTGTTCCTGAGTTGTTAATTTTAGCCACTCTGACCAGTGTGAGGTAGTATCTCATTGTGGTTTTTATTTGTATTTCCCTGACGATGAGTGATGTTGAGCATCTTTTCATTTGTCGTTGGCCATCTGCATGTCTTCTTTGTAAAAGTATCTAGTCATGTCTTCTGCCCATTTTTCACTGGATTATTTGTTTTTCAGGTGTTGAGTTTGGTAAGTTCTTTATAGATTTTGGGTACTAACCCTTTATCTGATAGGTCATTTGCAAATATCTTTTCCCATTCCATCGGTTGCCTTTTAGTTTTGTTGATTGTTTCCTTTGCAGTGCAGAACTTTTTATCTTGATGAAGTCCCAATAGTTCACTTTTGCTTTTAATTCCCTTGCCTTTGGAGACATGTCAAGCAAGAAATTGCTGTGGCTGAGGTCAAGTAGTTTGTTGCCTGTTTTCTCCTCTAGGGTTTTGATGGTTTCCTGTTTCACATTGAGGTCTTTCATCCATTTTGAGTTTATTCTTGTGTATGGTGTAAGAAAGTGGTCTAGTTTCATTCTTCTACATGTTACTGTCCAGTTCTCCCAGCACCATTCGCTAAAGGGACTGTCTTTTTTCCAAATTATGGGAAGAATCCAAATGTTGTCAACTAATGAATGGATAAAGAATATGTAGTTTATATATACAATGGAATACTATTTGGCAATGAGAAAGAATGAAATTCTGCCATTTGAAGCAACATGGATGGAACTGGAGGGTATTATGCTAAGTCAAATAAATCAGTTAGAGAAAGAAAGATATCATATGTTTTCACTCATATGTGGATCTTGAGAAACTTAACAGAAGACCATGGGGGAAGGGAGAGGAAAATATAGTTACAAACAGGGAAGGAGGCAAACTGTAAGAGATTCTTAAATACAAAGAACAAATGGAGGGTTGATGAGGTGCAGGGGAGAGGGGATAATGGGTGATGGGCATTGAGGAAGGCACTTGTTGGGATGAGCACTGGGTGTTATATGTAAGCGATGAATCACAGGAATCTACCACCAAAACGAAGAGCACACTGTATACTCTGTATGTTAGCCAACTTGAGAATAAATTATATTTAAAAAAAAATTCCACACGTGAGTGAAATCATATGGTATTTGTCTTTCTCTAACTGACTTATTTCACTTAGCATTATACTCTCTAGCTCCCTTCATGTTGTTGCAAATGGAAATATTTTATTCTTTTTTATGGCTGTGTGTCCAATTGATGGACACTTGGGCTGCTTCATATCTTGGCTATTGAAAATGATGCTGTTGTAAACATAGGGGTGCACGTATCCCTTTGATTTAGTGTTTTTGTGCTCTTTGGGTAAATATCTACTAGTACAATTTCTAGATCATAAGGTAGTTCTATTTTTAACTTTTGATCTGTGTTTTCTTGATGAACAATGATGCTGAATACTTTTCCATGTGCTTATTCCCATTTATAGTCTTCATTTGAGAGGTACTTGTGTAAATATTTTTCCTATTTTTAATTGGATTGTTTGTCTTTTTATTATTGATTGCTAGAAGTTATTTGTGTATCCTGTTAGCAGTTGTTTTTCATATACAGGTTTTGTGAATATATTTCTCTGATTTGTGTCTTATCTATTCATTTTATTAATATGTCTTTGAGCAGAAAAGTGTTATTTCAATGCAGTCCAATTTATCATTTTTCATGATTAGAGATTTCTGTGTCTTGTCTAAGAAATATATCCTACCTTAAGGCTCTGAAGATATTCTCCTATAATTTCTCTTAGAAACTTCACAGTTAAATTTTAGGTCTATGATCTAACTAAAGTTTTGTGTATACTATGTGATAGTGGTATTTCTTTTTTTCAACTGGATATGCAGTTGCTTCAGCACCATTAATTGAAAAGAATTTCCTTTATTCATTGGATTGTTTTAATGGCTCTGTGGAAGATTAATTATTTGTGTGTGTTTTTGGCTCTTTTTAGACTCACAATATATATTGTTGATCTAATTTCCTCACCCTATATCTATACCACAGTGTCTTTATTAATATAGTTTGTAGCGAGTCTTGAAATCAATAACAGTCCTCCAATTTTATTCTTTCTTTCAAGGTTGTTTTTGCATTATAAATATTTTTATATTTGCATGCACATTTTAAAATTAGTTTGTCAATATCTAGGTAAAATTAAAAGCTTGCATGCATTTTGATCAGGCTTGTAATAAACCCATAGATCAAAATCTTAATATAGTCTTCTAGTCCATGAACATGGTATATCTATTTATTCAGATATTTATTTTCTCTCATTAAAGTTGTTTTCAGCCTAGAGGTTTGAGAATCTTTCATTACATTTTTAACGATGTGATTTAATTATTCAAAAGTAGGTATTGAACATCTATGTGTTACGCACTGTTTTAGAAGCTTTATTTGGGGCTCAAAACACTGTGAGGTCATGACCTGAGCTGAAATCAAGAGTTGGCCATTTAACCGACCGAGCCCTCAGAATAAGAGAGTTTAAAATGTGCCAATGGGCTTGAGATCCAAACATCTTTGGGGTTGGGATATTAAAATACATGCATCCCTTGATTTATAGCAGTTCACTTCATTGTGCTTCATAGATACTGCTTTTTTTTTTTTTTTTTTTTTTTTTTTTTTTTTTTTTTTTTTTTTTTTACAAATTGAAGGTTTGTAGCAATCCTAAATTGAGCAGATCTATCACTGCTATTTTTCCAATAGCCTTTGCTCACTTTGTGTCTCTGTGTCACATTTTGGCAATTCTGACAATACTTCAAACTTTTTCATTATTATTATATTTGTTATGATCTGTGATGAGTGATCTTTGATGTACTTTTGTAATTGTTTTGGGGCATCATGAGCCATGCCTGTGTAAGAGGGCATGATTAATTGATAAATGTTGTGTTCTGACTGCTCCACCAACCAGGCGTTCTCCCCTCTTTCTATCTCCTTGGGCTTCCCTGTTCCCTTAGACACAGCAATATTGAAATTAGACCAATTTATAGCCCTACGATGGCCTTTAAGTGTTCAAGTGAAAGGAGGAGTTACACATCTCTCACTTTAAATCAAAAGGTAGAAATGACTAAGTGTAGTGAGAAAGGCAAACCAAAAGCTGAAATAGGCAAAAGCTAGACCTCTTGTGCCAAACAGTTATCCAAATTGTGAATTCAAAGGAAAAGTTCTTGAAGGAAAGTAAAAGCACTACTCCAATGAACACACAAAGGGTGAGAAAGTGAAACAACCTTATTGCTGATATGGAGAGAGTTTTCACCATCTGGATAGAGGATCAAACCAGCCATAACATTTCCTTAAGCCAAAGCCTAATCCAGAGCAAGGCCATAACTTTCTTCAGTTCTATGAAGGCTGAAAGGTGAGGAAGTTTCAGAAGAAAAGTTTGAAGCTAGCAGAGGTTGGTTCATGAAATTTAAAGAAAGAAGATATCTCCATAACATAAAAATGCAAGGTAAAGCAGCAAGTGCTAATGTAGAAGCTACAGCAAATTACCAGGAAGATCTAGTTAAGACACTTAATGAAAGTGCCTACAGTAAACAACAGATTTTTAATGTAGATTAAATAGGTTTATATTCAAAGAAAATGCCATCTAGGGCTTACATAGCAAAGAAGGAGAAGTCAATGCATGTTGCAAGTAAATGTAAGTCAATGTGTGGCTTGAAAGCTTCTAATGGGGTGCCTGGGTGGCTCAGTCAGTTAAGCGTCCGGCTTCTGCTCAGGTCATGATCTTGCGGTCTGTGGGTTCAAGCCCCGCGTCAGGCTCTGTGCTGACAGCTCAGAGCCTGGAGCCTGTTTCAGGTTCTATGTCTCCCTCTTCCTCTGACCCTCCCCTGTTCATGCTCTCTCTCTCTCTCTCTGTCTCAAAAATAAAATAAATGTTAAAAAAAAAATTAAAAAAAAAAAAGAAAGCTTCTAAGGACAGGCTTACTCTCTTGTTGGGAGCTAATACAACTGGTGGCTTTAAGTTGAAGCCAGTACCCATTTACTATTCCAAAAATTCTAGTATGCTTATGAATGATGCTAAATCTACTCTGCCTGTGCACTATAATTGGAACAGCAAAGCCTGAATGATAGCAATCTGTTCTCCAACATGGTTTACTGAATATTTTAAGCCCACTGTTGAGAACTGCTCAGAAGAAAAGGATACCTTTCAAAATATTTTTGCTCTTTGAAAATGCACCTGATTACCTCCAGAGCTCTGATGGAGATATACAATGAGATTAATGTTGTTTTCATGCCTGCTAACACAACATCCATTCTGCAGCCCATGAATCAAGGAGTTTTGAACTTGAACTTAAGTCTTAATATTTAAGAAATAAACTTTGTAAGGCTATAGCCACCATAGACAGTGCTTCCTCTGATAGATCTTGGCAAAGCAAATTGAAAACCTTCTGGAAAGGATTCACCATTTTATACACAATTAAGAATGTTCATGATTCATGGGAAGAAGTCAAATATCAACATTAACAAAAGTCTAGAAAAAGTTTATTCCAACCCTCATGAGTGACTTTGAGGAGGACAAGACGTCAGTGAAAGAAGTAGTAACTACAGATATGGTGGGAACACTAAGAGAATTGGAATTAAAAGCACAACCTGAATATGTGACTGAATTGCTGCAATCTCATGATCAAACATGAAGGAATGAGCAGTTGCTTCTCATGGATGAGCAAAGAAAGTGGTTTCTTGAGATGAAATCTACTTCCAGTGAGTATGCTGTGAAGACTATTCAAATGACAACAAAGGATTTAGAATATTACACAAACTTAGTTGATAAAGCAGCAGTAGAGTTTGAGAGAATCGACGTTAATTTTGAAAGACATTCTACAGAAGGTAAAATGCTACCAAACATTATCACATATTATGAAGAAATCATTCATGAAAGGAAGAGTCAGCTGATGCACCAAACTTCATTGTTGATTATTTTAAGAAACTGCCTATTACCCCCATCTTTAGCAACCATCACCCTGATCAGTCAGTAGCCATTATCACTGAGGCAAGATTCTTCACCAGCAAAAAGATTATGACTTGCTGAAAGCTCAAATGAGGGTTAAAAATTTTTTAACAATAAAGTATTTTTAAATTAAGGTATATACATTGTTTTTTAGACAATGCTATTATGCACTTAATAGACTACATATAGTGTAAACATTATTTTTATGTGCACTAGAAAACCAAAAAATTTATTTGACTTGGTTTATTGTGATATTCACTTTATTGTGGTGGTCTGGAACCAAACCAGTAGTACCTCCAAGGTATGCCTATACATGATCTGGAAAGATAGAAATTAGTAGAGAGTAAGCTGTTGAATAAAGATTTGGGAGGCGATGCAGTGAGTAATTATTAATGAAAGTTTCTGAGATATAACCTTGGTATTGGATTAAATTGGAAAGACAAAAAAATCATTGGAAATAAGGAAGTCAATGAATGAGAGGCCTGTGGGTTAAATGGTTATCAGCATGAATACAGAGCTCACTAAGAATGATGACAGAAGTAATGGTGGAGAGTAACGGTGGAGTGGACAACAAGTAAGAGAGAAAGATCCAAAGGTTGATGGCACCTAGAGCATCACTATCTACACCACTGTAGAATGGTATCCTGGGGTACAGTCTAATGGACTATGCTTCAAAGATCTGGGTTTTTTATGGAAGGTGGAAAAAAAGAACATTTTCCACAAACAGCAAAGAGGATCAGAACACTAATTTGATATCTCATATTCATGAGATATGAGATAAAAAAACAGCCATTAGGGCTGTGAGGAGGAGGCATTTTCAGGAAGTAGCTGAATTTTTGTTAGATGGAAAAGTTGGAATTAAAATTTAGAGACAAGTTAGAAGCTCTAGAGGAGAGTTAGAAGAGTGAGTTTCAGAGAGTACAGTGCAAAAGTTTGGAAGGTCAAAGAAGACTCTGGATTAGGGAATGGACAGAATTATATCAAGGGATGAGGGCTATGAGGACAGTCTGACAGTTTTGGACTTCTGGCAGTGCCTGAGAGGCATAAGTTTCCTTCAAATACTTTCAAGGGCAAGAGTGTGGTCAGTTCTGATCCAAGCTTTCTTCTCAGATTGGTGTTTTGTGCCATTTGTGCCAGTGAACACATAGTGTTAAAACTGAGAGAGGCACAGTTTGGAAACACTTGAGCTCTTATTTATGAAATGCTTGATAAATGACAAAATCTTATAGACCTCATATACTTGTTTGTTGTTATAAAAATGAAATAAAAGCATAAGTTTGTGTTGATAGATTTGAAAGTGATCTATTACTTCTGAAAGGAGAGGCTCGGGCATGCATGGACTTGAACTTGAGACACATTAGTGGTCAATTGTTAGCATGTGTTTGTCTTCTTTTTTTAATTATTCCAAGTAATTAAACACCATTGAAAATGGCGTAAAAGGTCAGGGCAGTAATCTTATAAAAATGAAGATTGACACTTGGCATTTTGCTTATGTTATTATATATGTAAACATATTCATATATATAGTTAATATATCATATATATCACTAAATTACATTATGTCTTCACAAGCGGCAAGCCTATTGTTTGCAGTATAATTTTTCATACCTATGAAAAATAATAGTTGCCCACAAAGACTTTTAAAAACATATTCTATGTGCTTATGTTTATTCAAAATTTTAGAATCTGTTTCTTCAAATGTTTAAGAGCAGTTTTAATCCAAGAAACACCTTTCTGACCCACATTTACTCTTTAGTTTTCCTTTATCAGCTTGAGAGATACAAAAATAAAAAGGGGAAAATGTCTATGTTGAATACAGAGAAAATCTGTATTTATTATTAATGTTCTGTTCTGGGCTCAAAATTTGATATATCTTACACTTGGTAAATGAAAGTAAGTTTTTGTATGATCATATCCTGGCAAGCACTTACTCCCTATTTTCTTGTCTCCTGCTCCCTCCCTTAATGGGAGAGTTCTTCTATTCTTATAGGTTATACCATTATCTTTCCATAGCTGCCCTGCAAATTTAATCTTCAAAATTCTCTCTGCTCCACAGCTCCTCTCTACCTGACACTCAGATGTATCAACTTAGATGTTTTTTTCTCTGTGCAAGTTAAACATGGAAAAGACAAAAATAGAAGAGCTCATTAATCGGTGTAAGAAAAACATGTCAGGGTGAGAGGATGAAGTTATGTTATAAGGGCAAGCACTGTTGATTTTTAGAAAGTTGACCCAAGATCATCCTTCATTAAATAGCTATAATGTAGGTCACAGTTTGGATCATGCAAATATTATGAAATACTTATTTGACTTATAAATTTATTATTAATGAATGACAATATTAGTAATAAGCTTGAACTAGACTCAGCTGCTTCATTTGGCAATATAATACTAATAAACTCTATGTTCAGATAAATAGGGGAAAAAGCAATAAAAACAATTTGCCAAAGGGCTCATTTCCCACTTGATATGACAGTTTTCTTAATTTGTTTTCTGTGCTTTTACTCATTTTCTCATTTATTGCAACAGTTTCTGGTTCTGGAAGTAAATAAGGTTACATGTAAAATTGTAATTAACTTTTTCCTCAAGTTCAGTCACCAAAGAGTTGGGTTTAAAGGCACAGCAAACGTTTTAGTGGTATAACAAGTAAGAATCTTCTTAATTTATTCAGAAGAATAAAATGAACTTAACCAAGAAAATCTGATGGGAGAAGGAAGTGTAGCCTTAATAAAGTATGTCTCATAGGTGAATAAATATAATAGAGAATACATTTTCTTTTTAGTGGTGTAGAATAACTCTTTTAGTTATTAATTTGTTATCATTTCTCCATATTTTTTTTCTTCTCTTGCTCAGTTCCTAGAAGGTATGAAAGACTTTGTGTTCCTTCACCTCTAGGAAGGATTGTGTCATAGATGGAAGGAAAAATTGCTTATAGACTACAAAGCATGATAAACAGAGCAACATGGACCTAGTCTGGACAATGGGCATCTCAATAATAACCATAGTGGCTGAGAGATTGGAGGTTTCTTTCCAATGCTTTTATTCTGATAAGACCCCAGGACTTTATAGGGTATGGGTAGGGAAATCCTCCAAATACTTGAATTTAAATTTTCCACCAGTTTGGCGGGGTAGAAGTTGTAAATGGAATTTATTTAATTTATTTATTTGTTGTTTTCGTTATTATGATTTTGATTTTTTTATGTTAAGGCACCACATAGAACTAATTATTATCTTTGGTTTATGACATACTACCATTATTGCTTATTCATGGCTTTTATTTCAATTATTTATCAACTTTAACAATATGATGAAATTATATGAGTCCATTACTCAACTCAAGAGCTGGAATATAATATACATCCAATTCTGTTTCCAATTCTCTTTTTTCTGTCTGCCCTAGAATAGTCATTATTTTGAATTTCTTATTTATGCTTGCCCTGCCTTAAAGAAAAAATATTATATGCATATTTTATTTAAAAAATATTTTATTTAGTTTTGCTTCTTTTTGAATTTTATAAAATGGGTGTCATAATGTATATATCTTCTGGGACTTCCTTCTTCTACTCATCATTATCATAATAAGATTCATCCATGTGTTACACATAGTTTGGTTCATTAGTTTTCATTGATATTTAATATTTCTCTAATTATACTATAGCTTATTCAGACTCCTGTCATTGAATATCTGAGCTGTTTCCAGATTTGTGCTATTATTAATAGTGCTGCTAAGTGTTTTCTGGTATACATTTGCTAAACTTCCCTTGGGTAAATACCTAGGTTCAAATTGCTAGTTTATTGCATATGTAAATATTCAACTGTAAAAAATAATGCTAAATTGTTTTCCAAAGTAAGTGATTGTTCCATATTACATCCCATCAATGTGTAAGATTCCATTGATCTACAATCTCTACAATATTTGGTATTATTGACATAATAGTTTTTGCCCATTGAATGAATGTAAAATAACCTTCGCACTCTTTTTTTCCCATATTTCCCTGAATTAGATAGAGTTAGATTGAGCCTGACTTGATAAGTTTTTTAGTGATATGTTTTCTTTTCTGTAAAATACCTATTGAGTCTTTTCTTTTTGTAATTTTTATTATTGACTTATAAAAGTTCTTATAAATAATACCAAGTTTTAATCTTTTCTTTCTTATTAAAATTTTTGTGATAGTCTAAGAAATAATTTTCTATGGCAAGGTCAGAAAAACATTCATCTATATTTTCCTCTTAAAATTTTAAACTTTATTTCCACAACACATCAACACATCACTACTTCTGTTCAACATTGTATAGGAGTTTCTAACCAGTTCTACATAGAAAGGAATTAATTATAAGTCATAAAGATAGGAAAAGAGAAAAACTCATTTTCAGATGATATAATTATCTACTTGGAATCCCCCAAATAATATTAATAGTAATAATAAAATAATAACGGTAATAGGGAGTTAAGCAAGTAGCTAAACATAAGATCAATACACAAAAATACTTGATTGCACTTCTATAAACCAGAAAGAAACAGTTAAAATAACTATAAAGGCACAATTTATAATAATAATTAAAAACATAAAGTACAATATTTAGGAATAAGTCTAGTGATAAATGTGTAAATTTATATATAGAAAATTATGAAATGGTTTTGAAGGATATTAAACATAGAGAAGTATCTCATGCTCATCATGGGAAGGTGTCATGACACCTGAATTCTTCCTACATAGATTTGTAGATTTAATGTGACTCCAGTCAAAATCCCAAAAGGATTTTTTTGTGTAACTCAGTAAAGTATTCCCCTTTCCAATTCTTCTGATTACCAGAGACACCATGAGTTAGGTATTAATGTCTTTAACGCTAAAGACATTAGGGTTTTTAAAATAAGGAGAGAGATGAAGGGATATTGAAGCAGCACCAAGGAAAGCAAGAAGGAGCCACTATTAAAACTTTGAATTCTGAATATATTTCTTAACAGTTCTTATGTGTGGCAGATACTATTGGTTGACTACCACAACACCCATTCATTTAAAAAAAAAAATTTCACTTCCTCCATTTTAGAAGTGCTAAATATGAAAGCATTTTTTTTTTCAGACTCCATTTTCACTACAGGTGGCCCTGTGACTTAATTCTGGCCAATGAGACATAAGCATTGAAGTCTCTTGGTGCTGCCTCTTCTGTTTCCTCCTTTCTGCTGTATGGAAAGTAGAAGTTGTCCCAGAACTGTATTAGATTTTAGTAAGGATGGCAGAACAGAAAAGCAAGGGTCCTGCTTTCTTAATGGCATTCTTGAGTTCTTATACACCCCCTAGACCTACCTGCCTACCTACCTACAACCTTTTGTTATATAAAGTCTGTTGCTCTTTAGTCACTATTTATTGAGCTTTCCCATACTCACTACTGAATGTAGTCCTAATCAACACTCTACAAGGAGTCCTTATTAATTCACATGTGTGTACCTGAAGACAGTGATTCTCATGTAGTCATATGAATGTATGCAACTTCAGTATACCTTTCTCAGAATTTGGGTAGACAATTCTGGTAGATGAAATTAAACAGTAAAGATATAGATGAACTGAATTATATAATTAATACATTTAATCTTATAGTATAAATAGACCTTTATATTCCTTAAGAAGAGGATAATAATTTCTATACAGTCTTGAAATTTCACAAAAATTGATCATGAATATGACCACAAATTGTTAAATTTATTTATGGTATTTTCAGCTTTTCATAGGTCACAAACTCTGGTCGTGAATCTATCATATTTGAAATAAACAGTAAATAGATAACCAGAAAGTCTCACTACTTAAAAAATATTTCTAGAAATATTATGTTGGGTCAGTGAGGAAGTGAAGGAAAAAACTACATGCCATCTGGGAAGCAAAAAAATTGAGAATACTTCATTCCCAAATTTACAAAACATAGCAAAAGTTGCACTCAGGAAGAATCAATAAATAGGCTTTTTTTTTTTTTAGCATTTATTCATTTTTTGAGAGGCAGAGAGAGACAGTATAAGCAGCGAAAGGACAGAGAGAGAGGGAGACACACAGTCCAAAGCAGGCTCTAGGCTCTAAGCTGTGAGCATAGAGCCTGATGCAGGGCTCGAACTCATGAACAGTGAGATCATGACCTGAACCGAAGTCAGATGCTTAACCAACTGAGCCACCCAGGTGCCCCAATAAATAGTCTTAAATGCCCTCAGTATTGAAGAAAAATAGAAAATAAAAGAAATAAGAATTCATCTTAAAAAATTAGAAAAGGAATACCAAAATAAATCAAAAGAAAATAGAAGAAAATTTAAAAGATGACCTGGATTTAATTAAGTAAAAAACAAAACTATAGTAAAAGGAGTAAAAAATAAGTCTAAAATATGTTTTTAGAAAAGACCAATAACACAGATAAACCCGATTATAGCAGAGAGAGAAAAAATAAGATTAGAAATAAGAAAGTAGACAGAAGTATAGATATGGAAGAGATTAAAAAGAATTATAAAAGACCACATATATATTTTGACAATGAATTTGGAGACCTGGAGGAGATGGATGATTTCCTAGCAAAAGACAAAATATAGAATTTGATCTAGAAAAATGTAGGATCCTTGAAAAGACCAATTACCAAAGACAAGATTGAAAAGGTGAATAAAGATGTACCATTCAAACAAACTACAAGGCCAGATAGGTTCTCAGCCAAGTTTTATCTAACCTTTAAAGAATAAAGTTTAGTTCAGGTTATTTAAACTATTTCAAACCACAGAAGAAGCTAGCAATATTCCTAATTTATTTTGTAAATCTCACAAATTCACTAACAAAATTTTACCAATCACCAATATAGTACCCCAAAACAAAACTCATTTATAAATATATGCTAACATTCTAAATAAAGTATTGGTAAACAGCATATATCTAAAGAATGTTACATTATTACTAAGAGGTAGCTCACAAATCCAAAAGTGATTCAAGATCAGTATGATCCATTATGACATCAGTAAATAGACCATGTGCTCATGTAAAGAGGTGCTAAAAAGGCATTTAATAAAATAAAGCAGTTTTTCCAAATAAAAACTCCACAAAAGTGGAGAAGAAACTACTTGATTACATTGCTTCACCACATGCCTACAATAAATATCATTCTAACCAGCAAAGAAACACCAAAACTTTCACTTAAATCAAGAAAAAAAAAAGCTAACACTTTGATAGTACCTACTATGTGCAAGGATGGTTCTAGGCATTTTATGTATAATAATTCTCACAAAAGTCCTATGTTATAGATATTATTTTAATTCCCATGTTAAAAATGGGGAAACCAAGGCATAGAAAGGTTAAATAACTTGCCTAAGAACACACAAACAGCAAGTGGCAAGCTTGTGATTCAAAGTTACACATTAGTGCTTAAGAAACCATTTTCTTAGCCCTATGCTATATAGTCTCTGTAATGAATCAGAGATTCCTGTTATTATTATTACTATTCAGCATTCTTTAGAATAATTTGCAAATGTAATCAAAGAAGAAAATAAAAGAAACAGTGTTGGAAAAGACATAGACAGTTTTCAGATTTATCCCTGAAAACCAATGACCATCTAGTAAAATACAACAATTAATAAGAAAAATTGGTAAAGTAACTGGACAAAAGATAAGCGAATTGCTTTCCTCTACTCTTGCAATAAAGACCTAAAAAATAAAGTAGGGGAAATATTTCCCTTATAACAGTCATATACATCAACAAACACACATATACCAATGAAGAAAACAATTTTAAAAATTGACAAAAATTTGATAAAAGCACAAGACTTAAACAAAGAAAACTATAGACTAATTAGAAGGCATACAAAGAATATTTGGATAAATAGAAAAACATATCAAACAGAAAGACTATTATTATTATAAAGTTATTATTATAAATTTATTTAACATATAAATTCTCCAAAATTAATACATAATTTAAATGAAATTCCAAGAATAAAATTTTGGGAGCATTAGATAAAATTACTTTAAAGTACAGATCAAAAAATAAATGCCTCAAAATACTCAGGAAATAGATGAATAGTGATGGGGAAATTTCGTTACCAGGTGTTCTACATGCCATAATCAGTATGGTCACAGGGAGAGACAAACAGGTTGAAATCTCATGGTATATGAGAAGTTTGTATTTTATGAGTGGGAGTTCAATTTAATGGGAAAAGGGCAGATTATTTCATAAATGGTAATGACACAATTGCCTACTCAACTGAAATGGAAAATATAGGGTTGTCTTTAGTTGTCTGCTCTGTAGCTTTTCAAGTGGCAAACCAAAAAGCCAGCCTATTGGCAATGGCCTGAGTTAATAAAATATAACAAAGCTCATTAAAAGAGATATTGGCTCAAGCTATAAAAATTTTGAGTTCTACTTACTGAGTGGAGCAACCACGTTCATTTTAGTTTGCATAGCTGGTGTTGAGGTTGAAAAGCCATGCAACCCAGCAGACATTATTAGGTTAAGCTTAGCCAAACCATTAGTCAACTAGGCTCAGCACTTAGATGAATCTCAGTGAACTGAAGGACACAATGAGCCAGCAGTTTCCTTGAGGTGACAGAGTAGGGTATAAAGTTTCCACCAAAGAAATAGCTGTCATTTTTTTTCTCATAAAGGCCAGATATTACTCAAACCATGCCAGCTGTGTTCTTGAATATACCATCTTCATGTGTGACAATCAAGGCTTGTTAGGCCCTTCCTATATTGTTAGTTAAGTCATTCTCACCCCTGAATGAGAAACAGGTCATGGAGAGTTACAAGGCCTCCATGGGTCAAGTGTTCAGTTTCAACAAGTTCTCAGTAGCAAGCTAGAGTGTCCCTAATAGCCATGTCAGAGAGGTGACAAATTTAAAACTAGAATAGACACTTTTGGGTGGTGGCTGTCTTACTTTACTAGAGGCTCAAGTGGAAAAATCAACAGTTACAGAAACTTGTATCTCAAAAGCATTATTTGGAATGCAAGGCCCCAAAGATTGAGAATCTCCACAGCTTTCCAGAAAAGTTCTGATGCAACCTGTTGACTTGGGCCCCCACCCCATGGATATTAATTTGTGAGTTAGCCGATATAAACACCCAGGTAGAATGCCCAAGTGAGGCACATACTGTCTCTAGTACTAAAAAGTCAAATAAGATGTTGTTCTCCTTTTTGGTGGTTAGAGGTCAGAAACAGCAGTTTTTCCTTTACTGCCAAAGGAAATGAAAATTGTCATTCCACCCACATAGTCCCAAGAAACTTTACTCAGAGAACAGAACCCTGAATTTCATCAGTGTTTATCAACTACCCCTGCTGGCAGATATATGATAACATTGCAGTTAGAGTAGCTGAAACTGAGCCTTCTCATTTATCAACTAAAGGATATTATCTACACAGTGAAAGCTTTGGATATCAAAACGTAGAGGCATTTGTACTAATCCTGACTCATCCATTGCTGGCAATTGGTAGGGACTTTTGGTAATCATGATATTCCCAAGGAGAATGTTGTAAATGTATGTTGAAGGATATGCTATGTGAATGTGAATTGATTTTAGTCCAAATGTACCAATGATATAGAAAAGAAGGTGTTGGCAATGTCTAAGATGTGGTACCAGGTGCCATCAGTTTGTGCAGTGGCTTCAGTTAAAGTCACAATGTCTGTACAGCCAGGGCACTGGGAAGAGCAGTTGAAATCAGTAAGTCTCAAGCTCCCATTAGCGTTTTTCACTGGCCATGTAGGGTTATTATTTTGAGATATTTCATCCCTTACTACTCCTGCTATCTCTAAGTCAAACCCTCAAGGCTGTCATTTCCCTGTCTCCCCCCTGGAATGCTATCTGTTTCTGTTGGATCATGTGGGAGGGTACAGGGAGATGATTTGAGGAGAAATTTACAGGTCTCTTTATCACTTCTCTCCATGTGGCTCTTCGCAATTAGGAGTCTTCCGGCCTTTATGAGATAGGGAAGAACTGTGATAGAACACCTCAATTCTTACTATATATTCAGATATAGATGAAATAGCAACAGTACATTGATTTTGTCCAGAGTTCCCCAAGGTATTACAAAGTCTTTTCTTTCCCACTGTGAACCCAGCTCAAATCTCATTAGCTAAATCTAAGTATGTTTTCCTTCCACAGGTCTGAGTAGAATAGTAACTAGGTTGTCTCTAGTCAAGATGGCTATATAAGTTTAATCCCTCTCACCCTGGAATTCCCCACGTTATTCACACGGTTGTACTTGGCCTTTGATTTGCCTTTGGGGACACGGACACCTCAGCCTTACCCCTAATCATTTTTCTAAAAACAATGGAGGCAGGGTGAGGAGGAAGGGATGAGAGAGCATTTAGGAAGAGAGATCTGTGACTTCAGGGCATTATATTTAGGTTTGGTTTCAAGCAGTGTAGTCACTGCTAGCAGCTCAACCAGGCAAATTTCCAATGTTTTGTCTCTGCACCACTCTCTCCTCCACAGCCCCATGTTGAGTGGCAAGATTTTTATTTGTGACATTGTCTATTTCTGCCTTGAGGACTCCTTGATTTAGCAGTAACAAGCATACTGTTTTTAGGCTAGGGCTATGGGGTTTGCATCTTTTGGTGACATGTGCTTGACTCACACAAAAATAAGTTTTAAAAAAGAAATCTCTTTAATTTGGGTCACTGTCTGCCCCATTATTATATCATTTCTTAAGTTTTTGCCCAATTTTAACATTAAGAGGGGAGTTTTCCAGGGCAGTGGGGCTGACAGTAAAAACATATCTAGCATCTTTTGGGTTAGTTTCTCATTCTCTATTGATTCACTTTCATCAGCATTGTAAACCCAGCCTGGGCAGTAAGAGACTGAATACCAGTCAGTGGCTCAGCTGTCATTTCCCTTAAGAGTTTGTCTCTTTCTGAGAAATCGCTCCATGAGGGTCAAAGATCATCCAAAGCCTGCCAAGACCCACTGCAAAAACTCCAAGACCTTTCTCTACCATCTCTGAATGGATCTAAGTTTGGGTAGAGAGCCTGAAGAAAGGAGTGAGAAATAAGATGTTTCAGCTGTTGCCATTCTTTTTTAACAGTCTTTAGGTACCCCACACCCGTCTCTCCCATGTGATACCAACACTAACAATTAGTTTGGTCTCTGACACAGTTTCTGCAAATTCTCCTTCTCTCACACTGCATAGGTGTTCATCTCTGTAACTGTTGGGATGGAATTTTCTGCAGTTTCGGGATGAATCTAATACTAGTTGTCACAATGTGGAAGACTTAAGGTTGATAGCCTAACTGGTAATAAAGCATACCTGTCTGGATGAAGGTTCACAACAACCTAGGTACCTTTTGGGCACCTATCTTTGTGGGAATGCAAACTAGTGCAGCCACTCTGGAAAGCAGTATGGAGGTTCCTCAAAAAGATAAAAATAGAACTACAATAGAGCTTACAATCTAGTAATCACACTACTGAGTATATACCTCCCAAACTACAAAAACACTATTTCAAAGGGATTATTACATTCTGTTTATTTCAGCATTATATGAATGGATAAAGAAGATGTGGGATATATATATATATATATATATATATATATATATATCCCACATCTTTATATATATATATATTCTTATATTCATATATATATATATATATAATGGAATATTATTCAGCCATAAAAAGGAATGAAATCTTGCCATTTGCAACAACGTGGGTAGAGCTAGAGAGTATAATGCTAAGCAAAATAAGTCAGAGAAGACAAATACTATATAATCTCACTCAAGTGGAATTTAAGAAACAAAACAAATGAACAAAGGAAATAAAAGACTGTGTTTATATGTGTGTGTATGTATGTGTGTTTGTGTGTTTGTATACATATAGGTGCTTGAGTTACTTCTGTATCTTCCCTATTGTAAATAATGCTGCTATAAACATTAGGGTGCATGTATCCCTTTGAATTAGTGTTTTTGTATTCTTTGGGTAAATACCCACTAGTGTAACTGCTGGATCATAAGGTAGTTCTATTTTTAGCTTTTTGAGGAAACTCCATACCGTTTTCCAGAGTGACTGCATAGTTTGCATTCCCACCAACAGTGCAAGAGGGTTCCCCTTTCTCCATATCCTCTCCAACACCTGTTTTTTCCTGTGTTGTTGATTTTAGCCATTCTGACAGGTGTGAGGTGGTATCTCATTGCAGTTTTGATTTGCATTTTCCTGGTGAGAAGTGATGATGAGCATCTTTTCCTGTATCTGTTGGTCATCTATATGTCTTCTTTGGAAAAATATCTATTCGTGTCTTCTGTCCATTTTTTATTAGATTGTTTTTTGGGGTCTTAAGTTGTATTAGTTCTTTATATATTTCAGATACCAACCCTTTATTGGAAATATCATTTGCAAATATCTTCTCCCATTCTGTAGATTGCCTTTTAGTTTTGTTGATTGTTTCCTTTGTTGTGCAGAATCTTTTTATTTTGATGAAGTCCCAATAGTTTCTTTTGATTTTGTTTTACTTGCCTCAGGAGACCTATCTAGAAAAAAGTTGCTATAACTGATGTCAGAGAAGTTACTGCCTGTGCTGTCTTTGAGGATTTCAGGTTTCAGGTCTCATGTTTGTGTCTTTAATCCATTTTGAATTTATTTTTGTGTATAGTGTAAGAAGGTGGTCCAGTTTCATTCTTTTGCATGTAACTGACGAATTTTCCCAGCAACATTTGTTGAAGAAACAATCTTTTTCCCATTGGATAATTTTTCCTTCTTTGTTGAATATTAATTAACTATATAGTTGTGGGTTCATTTCTGGGTTTTCTAGTCTTTCTTTAAAGTTTATTTATTTTGAGAGAAAGAGAGAGAGGAAAAGCAAGTGGAGGAGGGGCAAAAAGAGAGGGGGAGAGAGAATCCCAAGTAGGTTCCATGCTGTCAGCACAGGGCCTGACACAGGTCTTGATCTCATGAATCATGTGATCATGCCCTGAGTGAAATCAAGAGTCTGATGCTTAACCAAATGAGCCACCCAGTGCCCCTCTGGGTTTTCTATTCTGTTCCATTCATCTATGTATTTGTTTTTGTGCCAGTCCCATTTTGTTTTGATTACCACAGCTTGGTAATAAAACTTAAGTCCAGAATGTGATGCCATCAGCTTTGCTTTTTTTTTTTTTTTTTTCCAAAATTGCTTTGCTTTTTGCAGTCTTTTGTGGTCCCATATAAATTTTAGGATTGTTTGTTCTAGCTTTGTGAAAAAATGCTGGTGGTATTTTGATAGGGTTTTAATTAAATGTGTAGATTGCTTTGGATAGTATTGACATTTTAACAACATTTGTTCTTCCAATCCATGAGCATGGAATGTCTTTCCATTTCTTTGTTATCATTTTGAATTTCTTTCATCTGTGTTTTATAGTTTTCAGAGTACAGGTCTTTCACCTCTTTGCTTAGGTTTATTCCTAGGTATCTTATTGTTTTGGGTGCTCATATAAATGGGATTGTTTTCTTAATTTCTCTTTCTGCTGCTTCATCTTTGGTATATAGAAATACAATAGATTTCTGTATGTTGATTTTGTATCCTGAGACTTTACTGAATTTATTTATTAGTTTTAGCAGTTGTTTGGTGGAGTCTTTTGGATTTTCTATATGTAGAATCATATCATCTGCAAATATTGAAAGTTTTACTTCTTCCTTACTGATTTCGATGCCTTTTCTTTTTGTTGTCTGATTGCTGTGGCTAGGACTTCTAATACTATGTTGAATAAAAGTGGTGAGAGTGGACATCCTTGCATTATTCTGATGTTAGGGGAAAAGCTCTCAGTTTTTTTCCCATTGAGGGTATTAGATGGGGATTGTCATATATGGCCTTTGTTAGGTTGAGGTATATTCCCTGTGAATCTGCTTTGTTGAGGGTTTTTATCATGAATGGATGTTGTACTTTGTCAGATGCTTTTTCTGCATCTATTAAAATCATATTATTCTTATTCGTTCCTTATTGATGTGATGTATCATGTTGATTGATTTGCAAATATTGAACACCCTTGCAACTCAGGAATAAATCCCACTTGATCATGGTGAATGATTTTTTTTAAATATATTGTTGAATTTGGTCTGCTAGCATTTTGTTGAGGATTTTTTTCATCTATGTTAATCAGAGATATTAGCCTATAGTTCTCTTTTCTTTGTGGGGTCTTCATCTGGTTTTGATAACAGGGTAATTTTGATATCATAGGGTAAATTTGGAAGTTTTCCTTCCTTTTCTGTTTTCTGGAATAGTTTGAGAATAGGTATTAACTCTTCTTTAAATGTTTGGTAGAATTTTCCTATGAAGCCATGTGGTGCTGGACTTTTGTTTCTTGGGAATTTTTGATTACTGATTCAATTCCTTTGCTGGTAATGTGTCTGTTCAAAATTCTATATCTTCCTGTTTCTGTTTTGGTAGGTTTTATATTTCTAGAAATTTATCCATTTCTTTTATATTGTTCAATTTGTTGGCATATATGTTTTCATAATATTCTCTTATAATTGTTTGTATTTCGGTGGTGTTGGTTGTTATTTCTCCTCTCTAATTGGTGATTTTTTTAAATGTTTGTTTATTTATTTTGAGAGAAAGAGAGAGTGGGGCAGGGCCAGAGAGAGAGGGAGAGAGAGAATCCCAAGTGGGCTCTGTGCCCATCTTCTGATGGTTTTGGGTTTTGTTTGTTATTCTTCTTCTAGCTCCTTTAGAGGTAAGGTTTGGTTGCTTATTTGGGAATTTACCTTTTCTTTTTATTTATTTTTATATATTTAAATTAAGTAGGTTCCATGCCACCATGGAGCTTGAACTCATGACCCTGAGATCAAGAGTTGCATGCTCTACTGACTGAACCAGCCAAGAGCCCTTGTTTAAGATTTTTCTTGTTCTTGAGGTAGACCTGTATTGCTGTAAACTTCCTTCTTAGAAGTGCTTTTACTACATTTCAGAGGTTTTGAACCATGTTTTCATTTTCATTGTTTCCATGTACTTTTTTATTTGTTCTTTTATTCTTGGTTGACCTATTAATTGTTTAGTAGTGTGTTGTGTAACCTCCAAATATTTGTGGTCTTTCCAGATTTTTTTCTTGTGGTTGACTTCTAGTTCCATAGCATCATGATCAGAAAAGATGCATGGTATGACTTTAATCTTTTTGAATTTATTGAGGCATGTTTTTGTGGCCTAATATGTGATGTATTCTGGAGAATATTTCATGTGCACTTGAGTAGAATGTGGATTCTGCTGTTTTAGGATGGAATGTTCTCAATGGACAAATGGATAAATCAATCTGATACCAGTATGTCATTCAAAGCCACTGTTTCCTTGTTGATTTTTTGTTTGGGTGATCTGTCTATTGATGTAAGTGGGGCATTAAAGTCCCCTACTATTATTGTATTATTATTGATTAGTTCCTTTATGTTTATTACCAACTGTTTTATGATTTGGGTTCTTTCATGTGAGGTACATAAATATTTACAATTGATATATCTTCTTGTTGGTTTGTCCCTTTTGTTATATGTAGGGTCCTTCTTTGTCTCTTGTTACAGTCTTTCTTTTAAAGTCTATTTTCTCTGATATAAGTATTGATACTCTAGCTTTCTTTTGACATCTATTTGTGTGATAAGTGTTTCTCTATCCTCTCACTTTCAATCTGCAGATGTCTTTAGGTCTAAAATGAGTGTCTTGTGAGGAGCATATAGATGGGTCTTGTTTTTTATACCCATTCTTCCACCCTACATCTTTTTATTGGAATGTTCAGTCCATTTACATTCAAAGTAATTAATTGATAGATATGAATTTATTGCCATTTTATTACCTGTTTTGTGGTTGTTCCTGAATATTTTCTCTGATCCTTTTTCTCTTTCATGGTTTGCTGCTTTTCTTTAGTGATAACTTTAGATTTCTTTCTCTTTGCATATTGATTAATATTTTTTGATTTGTGGTTACCAGTAAGTTTGTGTATAACATCTTCATATAGCAGTCTATATTTAATTTTTTTTAATGTTTATTTATTTTTGAGACAGACAGAGACAGAATGCAAGTGGGTTAGGGGCAGAGAGAGAGGGAGACACAGAAGCAGAAGCTGGCTCCAGACTCTGAGCTACCAGCACAGAGCCTGACTCGGGGCTCAAACTCATGAGCTGTGAGATCATGACCTGAGCCGAAGTCGGACGCTCAACCGACTGAGCCTCCCAGGTGCCCTCCATATAGCAGTCTATATTAAGGTGATGGCTGTTTAAGTTAGAGCCCATCCTTTACTCCTCTCCTCCCCATGTTTTAGGTGCATGTTGCCATATCTTATATCCTTATATTCTGTGAGTTCCTTGACTGATATTTTATGAAAATATTCATTTTTACTGCTTTTGTGTTTCCTACTTTTATACTGTCACTTTTAGCCTTTCCTTTCCACTCGAAGATCCCCTTTGATATTTATTGCAGGGCTAGTTTAGTGGTCATGAACTCTTTTAGGTGTGTGTGTGTGTGTGTGTGTGTGTGTGTGTGTGTGTGTGTTTTGGTCTGGGAAACTATTTCTCCTATTCTGAATGATAGCCTTGCTGGATAGAGTATCCTTATCTGTAGATTTTTCCCATTTAGCACTTTGAATATATAATTCTACTCCCTTCTGGCTTGGAAAGTTCTACTTAAAATTCCCCTCATAGCCCTGTGGGGTTTCCCTTGTATGTTACTGCCTTCTTTTGTCTTGCTACGTTTAAATTTTTTTTCTTTATTGCTATATTTTGCCAATTTAATTACAACATGCCTTGGTATGGATATATTTTTATTGATTTTGTCATGGGTTCTCTGTGCCTCCTGGATCTGGATATCTGTTTCCTTCGCCAGATTATGGAAGTTTTCAGCTATTATTTCTTCAAATAAATTTTCTGCCACCTTTTCTCTCTCTTCTTCTTCTGGGACTCCTATAATACAAATGTTATTACATTTGATGGTCATCAAGTTCCCTAAGTCTATTCCCATTTTGCATGATTTTTTTTTCTCTCTTTTTTTCAGCAGGATTACTTTCCATTACTCTGTCTTCTATGTCATTAATTCATCCCTCTGCTTCTTCCAGCCTGCTGTTCCTTGCATCAAACATGTTTCTAATCTTGTTTATTGCACTCTTCATCTCTGATTAGTTTTGTATCTCTGTGTGAAGGGTCTCACTGATGTCTTCTATTCTTTTTCCAAGTCCAGTGAGTATCCTTATGATCATTACTTTAAATACTACATCAGAATTGTTACTTATATCTGTTTCACTTAGATCTCTGGCCATGGTCTTTTCGAAGACCGTGGTACAAATTTCTCTGTCTTCTCATTTTGTCTAAGTTTCTGTGCCTTTTTCTGTGTGTTAGGAAAGTCACCTATGTCTCCTGTTCTTGAAGGTAATGGCCTTATAAAGAAGAGTTCCTGTAGTGCCCTGTCATGTAGTATCCCCTATTCCCCAGTGCCTAGCTCTTCAGAGAGTGTCTCCAATGTGTGCTGTGTGTGCTTTGCTGTTATGTCCTGGCTTCTTTATCTGCCAGGCCAGTCATCTGCGGAGGCTCTCTTTGCCTCTTGTGGGCAGTATTTGGTACGTGGCCTGAATGTTGCATGTTTTAACTATGTATGCTTTAGTCTGCTTGTGAAATGAGACTTGTGACCACCCCTGCCAGAACTGAGGCTCCACAAAACTCCTGGGTTGGAGACACCATGCAGGCAGGAGTTTGTGCCTGTCTTCTGGGAGAAGGGGTCTACTACTCCTGGGACTGAGGCAAATATGACTGGGAAGGGTGGTTCCACTGGTGTGTGAGGGTGGAGCTTGAAGCAGGCAAGTTAAGTAGCAAGTGTCCATGATGCACTGGGTCCTACACGTGGCCCTGTGCATATGCTGAGGGACTTATGGCACCTACCAGTTCCTTTGTTCCAGGAAGGGTCTCTCTGTGAATTCTGCCTCTTTAGGATACTCTCCAAGATAAGCAAATAACCTCTTGACTGTGTGCCCTAAGTGCTCTTGAGATTGCCATTTTCCTACTGTATATCCACAGGCTGTTTGCCCTGCCTTTTCTCCATGAGCAGCCCCAGTGCCCCAGGCTCTCCCTGAGCCAAGCCCACTAACATTTAGAACTCTAGGATTTTAGCCCCACTGGTTGCAAGAACTCATGAAATTCAGCCCCTCTCACTGTCCAAGCCAATTGTTATGGGGATTCATTTTCCCTCTGTGCTCCCCTGTGTGTTAGTGTGTCTCTCACCCTTCTCCATGACCACAGCTCCCACCCCACCACAGTGGCCACCATTTGTTTCTCTCTCAAACTGTGTTTTCTTCAATGTGGCCTCTTCTTATCTTTAGTTGTGGAATTTTCTCTCCCAGGTTGATTTCTGGGGTATTTAGGATAATTTGATAGTTACCTACTTGTATTCATGGGAAAAGGTGAGGCGAGGGTCCTCCTCCTCTGCTGCCATCTTCACCTCTGGGTGGATATCTTTGAACTGTTATCCCAGGACCTAGTCTATAAGCACCTCCTCAATTCTTCCTCATTAACAGGTGATGAATTGGAGGACCATTCATTGCCCAGCTGGCCAAATAATTTATGGACTCTCCTCAAATTCCTTTAATTGGCCCAAAATAGTCTCCCTCATTTTCTTCTACAAATTCCTACCTCTATCAGCATGCTATTCTCATCACACCAGCTAGCAAGAACTATGAAAAGTCTGAGGTTTGACCCTATTTTCAAGCTCATATGTTGGCCTACCAGTTTTCATGGATGGTGGTAGAAGACATGAGCCTTCTGGGTCAGAGGTGAAGGGCAGTTTAGTAATTACAACAATAGTAATAGCCAGATTGTTCACATTTATGCATTAATTCCCATATCTGATGCAAGAGCCCCAATTGACCCCTGCACACACAATGAGTTGTGTTGCAGGAGAGAAATCTTGATGTTAGAGGTCCTGAATATTTTATAATGAGGCGGGGGGGGGGGTAAATATGCCTGAACTTTGCTCCAGAGAGAGATGCTTTATCTTCTGATATTGACATCTTCTCTGGAGGGAGACATTATCTTTATCTTTCAAGGTTATGCTCCATATAAATATCCTTAAAAAGGTAGTCTAGAACAAAAGACAATTCCTTGTCATTCTGAAGGCAGTCAATAATGTGGGAGACCCATGGAGAATTGTCTCTTAACAAGGAATTTATATTCTTTGCCAGAATGGAGTAAAATTGAGGAAGATTAAATTTTGCAGCATCTAAACCAGCAGGAACTGTAAAAAGGATCATAAAGTTAGAGAACTCACTTGATGAAAACTACTATGATTGACAGAAAAATCATTTGAATTATAAATACACAAATGAAATTAGAAGAAAACAACTTATTTTTAATAAATAAATGTTTCCCATAACAATGTATAATTACAAATTTTATGGTCCCCTTTCAGTATCAAAAATGTCCTGGTGTGGATGGCAAATTGTCTGTTCATCTAAGAATGAATGAAAGTTACCTAGGGAGAGGAAAGAATTCTGAGTAATTATAGGAGACTAATGGGGAATGGAGAAGTTTAAAAAGCTTCCACGAGAAATGTGAAAATGATCTCATACAAGAGATTGCATGGAACAGTGCTGTTCAATTCATTTATATTTTCACCAATCATTCAGAGAATCACTGAACTTTTGAGATAGAAGGAAATTTAAAATTCATTTATTTTAATGCTCAACTTAATGCAATGTCTTTTTAAACACCCTTGACAGATTTTTTATTTTAAAAGCATTAACTACATTTTTAAATAATTTAGCAGACATATGAAAAATAATATGTTGGATATATTCAACGTAAAAGTATATTCTATTTGTGCTACTATATGATTGGAAGAATTAGCTATATTCTCTCCAAGGGTTGACTTTTCTCCATTCAGCTAAGTATAGGCTTATTTGACTCTCTTAATTTAAAAACTGCTTTAGTTTGGGGGCATTTTTCTACACCTGCAGTAATATCAGCTTCTTGATGTCTTCTTTATTTCCACAATTGCATTAAATTTTAACCCTACTTTTGGTTGCTGAGTAAGTTAGTCACAAAGATTAGCATGATGGGAATATAGCAAAGTTATTTAAAGCTGAGTCTCTGGGGTCAATTAGAACTGAATTTGTTCTCCAGTTCTATTTCTTACAAGTCCTGTGACTTCAAGCTCTTTGATCCCTGTAAGCCCCCCGTAACCTTTCCAGTAAAATGAGGATAATGACAATTCACTCAATGAATTGCTTTGCAGATTAAATGAGTTAGTCGATGTTAAAAAGCTAAACAAAGTGCCTGGCACCTGGTTGACACTCAATAAACATTGATGATGATGAGTATAATGACAGTATTGACATAATATAAAAAACAGAAGTCTAAAAAACTCAGTGTAATCTTAAAGAGGCCATTGGTGTCAGAATCTAATTTTACCTTTGTTTATTTTAGTTACTGATTATGTATTGCCTCACATTTCATGAGATTAGTTCAGAAGAGGTGCCCGATGACATCTGCCATTAAGCTATCTTCTCACCTGAGAGAATCTAGTATGTGAGAGAAGAGAGCGAATGATTTAGTAGGAAAGGATGGTATTTAGAAGGATGGGCAGAATAAGTACATCCTTTGCCTGAGTGTGATTTTTGCAGCCCGGTGATTTTTGAAAGCACTTTGCAAAGCTGGGATAACTAATCTGAACCATAGCCCTATTAGTAAAGTCAATATTTTTTATCCCTGTTTTACAGATAGAGGAACTGAGCCAAGACATGGTAAATGTCTTTGTCAAGGTTATGTAGAAAGTCAGGGGTAGAACTACATTATTTCAGAGTCCTGATTCCAAAGCCATAAGTTATATAATTATGGCAATGTGCAAACAACTGAAAACACACTCTATGTGGTGGTTGTTTATAAAATAGAATAATGCAAATATCATTTTCAAAATCTGCAGATCAAAGTCACACCTGTGTGATCATTTATTTCTAACATTATCATTTATGCTGGTGGAAGTTGAAGCATGAAACAAAACCTATCTGTGAAAAGAAACTATTAATTATATTGATAAAGCAGTCTTTGCAATATAGAACTGGAGCTAGAGAGAGAAGTACTATAGAAGGAGTTGACTTAATGTATTTAAAAAAATGTATACTTGGTGCATTTTAATATTGAACTGAAATTCATGGGAAAAAAATACTGGTGGGATGTCTCCCTGACATAATGGCAGTTCTGAATTTCCTTCCCCTTCTGCAGCTCCAGCTCATCTGGGTCTGTATGGTGAAGTGAAGGAAAGAGTCAGCAAGCCAGAGTGAATTCATCACAAAACATAGTAATCCTTGTCCAGCAGAAAAGAGCTATTTATTTCTTCTGGAGAGCAGGGTGTGGACAGACACCTTAATTAGAAGCACATTTAGATTCAGGGAATAACTATATTTCCTTTCTCTATTTTGGTCTTCTGTCTTTTGCTGGAATGTGTGATCAGGCAGCTCCTGGAAACCATTTTAAATTGGCATAGATGGATCTTCCTTGACTAAATTTAGTAGGATAGTCAAAATTTTAGTAGTCTGTCTCACCCACTCTAATTTCCCATTTAGCATTTGTGCCTGCTAACTGGCTGTTGTTGGTGTGGAAATGTATAGTTTTGCTTTCTAAGAGAAAAGAGGTGGGGATCGGGTGTAGCCAGCCCTGAAACAGTTCCTATTCCAGGATTAGATATTCTTTTCATCTTCTAGGGGGAGATAAGCCAGGCATGTACAGACAAGTCTTCTACAAAAGGCCAGCTCAGAAAAGCCCTCTATCGAACACATCCACTTCGATATTGCTATTTCAGATAAGTTACATTCCTAAATGTATAAACATTTTCCAGTTGCTAAATTTGGTTGAAAAAATAATATTCTATTTGGATAGTGGATAAAAGGATATCATCCTCTGACATCTGATGCAATAAAAAAAATAGTCTCATGTGGATTGCTTAAGAAAAAACCTATCATGCTTGGACTAATTTCAAATACTGCTTTTGTGCTAAACAATAGTCATGTCAAGAGTCCAGGTTCTATCACCACCTACAATAGGAATTTGAATTTTACTTGGTCAGTAAATCTTCTGTAGCTATTAATGATCCCACTGGAGTCCAAACGGTGTGCTGATCTTTTTCTCATTAACCAGATGATTTAATGAAAGAGAGCCACCTGTGCTGATCTTTTTTCTCATTAACCAGATGATTTAATGAAAAGGGAGCCACCCCCCATTCCAGCTCCATTATAAGGGTCCTGCATAGTCTGGTTCCCTCCTACCTCTTAGGATTCATGTTCCAAAGAGTTGTCTGCTGCCCTCTCATCTGCAGCCCATTAGCTGAAGCTTCCTGAGCTAGCCACATCCCTGTTTGCTTGAACTTGGAAGGGGACTTTTTCCCCTTCCCCTGGGGTATTTCCTTCAGTTGCATTTCTGGGTTTCACCCTCATAGCCCTTATTTCCACCATTGCTCCTTTTTATCTCTGTGTAATTATATCTTCTTTGGTAACAGTATTTGCTGTTATCCCCTCTCCCTGCACCGAGCTACAATCTATTTAAGAACAGAAAATATTATTATATCTCTACTGCTTAGTTCAGGGTCTAGCTGCAACAGAGAGGAAACTCAGTAAGTATTGGTTGAGTGAATGACTGTATTAATGAATTTGGGGAGGACTTTGTCCAAATCAACTGTCAGTAGAATGCAGAAGAGCCACCTCCATTTGGAGCAAGGATTAGTGAGTGGCCTCACTGAGATAATGGCAAACAGAAGAGGCTAAAATGTTGAAGACAGATTTCTCTAACCTCACAGTTTTGCTTGAGGGCTCACTCTGTTACCAAGTACACAGGTGCCTTGGGACAAGTTTACATCATTAGTGTCAGATTTTGAAGACCCTGATCTATAAAAGAACTGTTTCTGCAGGAACTTCCCAGATAACAGAAGCAATTTTTTTTTTCCAGGAGTGCTTGATTAACTTAACTAAACCTAGAGTTAGAGAACTAGAAGGAGCCCCAAGAGAGAGGCACAGCCAAATGGAAATAATTTTGGCACAGCAGCACATACATGAGATTTGAATTCCAGGGTCATAGTGTAGAAGTATTTAGGATCCCCATTCTCATAGATGGGTCTAGGTGGCTTCTTGTTCCCTTGCTCTGCTCCATCTGTGTGATGACTGGGGTCAGGTCCAAGCAGACGTCTTTGGTCCCAAACCTCTGCAAACCACAACAGCAGCAGCACAGTGGCCGTTGAGATCATACGCAGGAGATAGGTGAAGGTATGCAGCAGGAAGGAGATCTCTTTGGCAAAACACATAGTTCTCCTTGGTTGCTGCCTTTTTCAAGATTGTAGGTGTGCTGGCATGGGATTCATCTGTGTGCATTTAAAACATTCAGATTTATGCCTGTGTAGCCTCAGTTAAATCAGAATTTTCTGTTGGTTGGGGGAGAGGGGATAATTGGGGAGTTGTGTTAATTTGCTTGGGCTACAAGATGCTACAGGGTGGCTTAAACAACAGAAATGTATATTCTCACAGTACTGGAGGCTTGAAGTCCAAGAAGAAAGCACTGGCAAGGTTGGGTTCTCTTGAGATGTCTCTCCTTGGCTAGCAGATGGCTGCCTTCTTGCTACCTCTTCACAGGGTGGTTCCTCTATGTTTATGTGCCCCTGGTGTCCTTCTGTGTGTCCCAATCTCTTATAAGGACATCAATCCAGTTGGATTAGGGCTCACTCTGAGGACCTCAGTTGAACTTAATCACCTCTTGAAAGGACCAGTCACATTCTGAGCCATTGGGGTTCACAGCTTCACTGAATGTATTTTGGGGGGACACAAGTCAGTCCATAATAGAAACATTAACTTAAAAACACTTCAGGCACTTCTAAAAAACACATCGGATGTTGTTCTGAAAGCACAAGTTTGAAAAACAGTGGTTGTTCTTTATCCCTTTCCTTGTAGGAAATTGTATTGCTTTTGCTAGTTCTTGGCAGATCAGGAACCTTCTACCTTGTGCTGCTCTAAACTCAGTAAGCACATCTGTGAGTGTCATAATCATCAAGGCCATGGAATGCCATGTGCTTTTTAACCCAGTGTGATGACTCTTTCCTTCTAAATTTAACTGTCCTCATTAAGAACTCTCAGAACATTAAAACAATGTAACTTGGAGGCTAAGGAATATTTACAAACATAATTCTTAATTTGCCATGAATGTCAGAACAATAGACATTGTTTTATGAATTAATAATTCCTAATGAAGACATCAAAGTCCATCCATTCATTACATTGGCCAATGTCTATTGAGCTGCCATGTACACAGAGCTCGAATAATCTGTCATCAGCACCTCCTGGCAACCAGTTTGCCAGCAACCATGGCACAACGCACTCCATGTGCCTGTCAAACTTTGCAATTCTGGGTGATTTGTTTTCTGCCTGTCTGATGCTATGTATCATATTATATCACAGTTAATTATTTACATATTTGCCTTTTTTGCCAGCTAGTAAATTTCTTGAGAACAGGGTTCAACACTAGACCTTATTCAACTTTATTTCTCTAAAGTAGTGCCTGGCATAAATGTTTTTCAAATGAATGAAAAGTTTATTTGAGAACTATCATTATGTGTGGAATTTGTCTAAAGAGGTACTTCCTAAAAAGAGGTTAGAGTGGAAAAGAGCCAAAGCATAAGAGACTCTTAAAAACTGAGAACAAACTGAGGGTTGATGGGGTGTGGGAGGGCGGGGAGGGTGGGTGATGGGTATTGAGGAGGGCACCTTTTGGGATGAGCACTGGGTGTTGTATGGAAACCAATTTGACAATAAACTTCATATATTGAAAAAAAAAGTACAAGATGTGGACATTTGCAACAACATGGATGTACCTAAAGGGTATAATTCTAAGTAAAATAAGTCAATAAGATTTGAAAGGTAAAAAATAAAAAAATAAAAAAAAATAAAGAGGTACTTCCTTATCCCTTAACCAGTCTCACTAGATTACACATATTTGTTATTTTACATTTCTGCCTATGGAGGTGAAATGTATTGAACAGAAAACATTTTATTCTAATATTTAATATAATATACTGTCTTATTTTTTATTTTTCTTCTTGGGGTGCATGGATGGATCACTTGGTTAAGCGTCTGACTATTTGGCCTTGGCTCGGGTCATGATTTCACGGTTGTGAGATCGAGCCCCACGTTGAACTCTTCTCTGGATTCTCTCTCTCTCTGCCCCTCCTCCATTCATGCGTTCACGCTCTCTCTCTCTCTCTCAAAATAAATAAATTAACATCTATTTTTATTCTTCATACAAAATCTTGATAATAAACCAATAAGATAAAATCAAAGGAATAATAGCATTCTGGAAAACACAATATGCCTGTTTTAGTCATTTACCTTGTTACCACGGGCTCAACAAAAATAAATGGCCCTCAAATGGGATGAGTCAAGTCTTCAAGGGAGAGGGTGCAGAGCACCTCCTCTCTCCCTCCCCTGCCACCACACACAAACACCATAGACTGATTTGTCTCTAAATAGAGGGCTGCTTCTAGAAAAGGATCTCTTTTCTTTGAAGAAAGCATCTAGAACAAGTGTTATGGAGAAAACCTGGTTACTGAGACTTGGCGGGGCTGAGCACATTCTTTCACTGTGCTGCCACGAATAAGCAGGTCTTCATCTGGGAGTAGGATTTTTTTTTATTTCTTTGTGGGAGTTTCTCATTTTATTCATTATAACAGCACTGAAGCTATATTTGGGCTTTTTATTTGCATGAAGTAGAATCTTTAAAAAGTTATATTTTGAAAACCATTTTGTATCCTCTTAAAACAATGCCTTTTGTTAAAATATTTCTAGTTTAAGACTAAAATATGAAGCATTTACTAGAGAAATAAAAATACTACAGAGAGAAAACAGATGATTAAAAAGAACAGAGTTATAAAAAGAGTAAATAGTAGACTATCTCATTAATCATGTCTCCCATAATAGCAAATTTTTATAATTCTGATAGAATTGAAAGTGAAAATAACTTCTACAGAAAACCAAGATTTTTCTTTATTAAAGAGACAGCATAAATATGATAGTTCAGAAATAATACATAAAAACCTATTTGATGAACACACCGTTTTCAAATACCTTAGCACCACAAACCTATGTACACAAGGTATGATATAGTATCCCTTACACCTCTTTTATTCTTTCACTTCCTCATTATAAGTGATTTTTCAGAAAAACAATGCATTAGATCTTGCCTTGAGAAGTGATAGGTATTGGCAAGAACAAAGTCTTTTTTCTCCTTTAAATTCTCTACTCTGAAGAGTAAAGAATCCACACTTGCTCCCCCAAAATGGATACAGGAATGGCTTCCCATGGCTTTGATAGCAATGAACAGTAGCTGGAAGAAGCTGAGATTCTATGGGAAGACTGAGGGAACATAGATTTTTGGATGCCCATCTGTGTATAATGCTGAACAACCTGACAGGGACCTAAACCTTTGTTTAGGTATCATTTATTGCATAATCTTCTTTAAGCATCCATAAACAATAGAAATGTGTTTTTAAAACATATTTTAGGAATCAGACTTTTAATTATTTTTTATAGGCCTTTGTTCCAGTAAGCCCATCTCTGACCTCCTATTGCCCTGATATTTCTAAACAGTTGGGTTCTCTAATTTTCCATGTCTGATTACCTGCTCTGGTTCTGCTGTTAGATTGGGGTCAAGTTACCTCACAGTAGTGGGATCTTGTTTTACATTCCTCTTATAATCTCCAAAGAGCAGAATATAACACGGGAGCAAACAAGTGCTTAATAAACATGTATTGCTCATCTGGAATTTTAAAATACTGATTGCATAAATCAAACAAGATTCTTTGGATTTCAACTCAGTTTTATCTCAGCTTTTCTTAAATCTCCTCTTGAAAGTTTGTTTTAAAGATGTGAGTAGTAAAGCTACCAATTTAATAATAATAATAAAGATCCCCCCTTTTCTGCCTGAAGCAGACATATTAGCAACAGTAGCTCACTGAGTCTTCTTACCCCACACTCAGTAGACCATTGTTTGTAAATTAGTCACAGACTGAACTCTAGTGCTGTTCAGTTGACCAAATATGGGACATATTTTGTGTCAGCTACAACTACTCAAGAGTTTTTCATCCACTTTATGGTCTTAATGCAGATCAGCCATCCCCTTCCACAGCCCCCATCTGAGAACCTTCATAATAATTACCACACACTGCCTGTCCTCCATCCATTACTTATAGTACAGCATTAGGAAATGGTAACTTTCATTTTAGAGAAGAAATAGGAAGTTCTTTTTTCCTTCTATTCCTCATACTTGGTGTTCCCACAGGGCTAGTCTGCCACTGGTCATCCAGCTTACTAATGGGAAACCACAGCAGTACCTTTCAGTCATATTCTTTCATCATCCACCCAGTCTCCTAATGAATTTACTTGAATACGTACACCATTGCTCTCAAGAGGAATATAATGGGCCTGCTTAAAAATAACCACTCTTTTCCCATGCTGTGCTAGTTCATTCTCAGTAAACACTCTACATTAGAAGAGACTTTTTGCTTTTGTGATGATTGTTGGAGGAAAGATCTGGCAAACACTGTATATTGATTATTGTCAGGAAAAAATATGTAAGTTAAGTTAGTTTTTTTCTAGCTAATAGATAGGTATTAAATTGAACAAGAAAGTTAATAAAATTACTGGGCTGTTTGTTAAGAAATCAGACCTTTGTTAGTGCTAATATTCTTAGGATTTTTTGCTTGTGATAAATTTCTTAGTAGATTATGTCATAAAATCACAGAATTTTAGGAATAGAAGTAACCTTATAAACCCCATATCCAATACCATCAATTTTAGCTTGAAAAAGAGTTAACAAAAGAATAAGTGATCTTAATACCATACTTTAACAGTTTTTAAATTAAATAAACTTGTGATTTTAGAATGTTGATTTACAGAAAGTTACAAAGATAGTACAGAGAATTTCCATATACCCCAACATAGGTTTTTCCTATTATTATCATCTTAAATTGTTATGGTGCATTTGGAACAATTAATGAACTAATACTGTTCTTATTTATTAAAGTCAATATTTTATTCTGATTTCCTTAATTTTTATCTAATGAATGTCCTTTTTCCATTCCAGATTTCCTTCCAGGATGCAACATTACTTTTAGGTGTCAAGCCTCTTTAGGCTCCTCCTGGCTGTGCCAGTTTCTCAGACTTGCCTTGTTTTTGATGACCTTGATAGTTTTGAGGAAAACTGGTCAGGTATTCTTTAGAATGCCCCTCGCCTAGGCTTTGTCTGATTTTTTTTTTCTTTTATGATTAGGCTGAAGTTATGAGTTTGGGGAAGACACAGAGGTAAGTTGCCATTTTTATGACATCATATTAAGAATATGTACTATCAATATGACTGTTGATATTGACCTTGATAACCTGGCTCAGTTTTTTCAGGTTTCTCCACTGTATTTATTGATTTCCCTTTTGTTCATGCTATTCTCTTTGTAAGGAAGTCACTGTGTGCAGGCCACATTTAAGGAACAGGGACCTATGCTATCCTTTGTGAGTGGAGTGTCTACATAGATTATTTGAAATTTTTCTACATGGGAGATTTGTCTCTTCTTCTTCCATTTGTTTATTAATTCAGTCACTTCTTTAAATCATTATGGGCTTATGGAAATTTTGTTATACTTTGAGATATAATCCAATACTTTATTTTGTCAGTTAAATTGTTCCAGCTTTGACCTTTGAGAGCTCTTTCAGTTGACTCCTATTTCTTTTGATGCAATTCCACCATTGTGGATTTTGTTTTGTTTTTAAGCATTTCTTAACTTTCTGGCATGTTACTAGATGTTGCAGTAGTTCATTGTGCATGTTTCCTGCTCCATTCCTAGAATCAGCCATTTCTTCGAGTAATCTTGGTTCTTTGTATTGGAGACTGGCATTAGAAACCAAGATCTGGGTGTCAGTTTTGCTTGTTGCTACTGGAGTATTGTTGCTTCTAGGCACTATCAGCTGGCAGAGCAAGGAAATATAAGTGTATATACTAACCCATGTATATACACATATCTACAAATATTTTTATATGTCATCAGTTATGTCTATGTAAGCTAAACATAAGTCAATTTTGATGTCTCCCACTATAGTTCATTACCTTATGGGTCATTCTAGTCTTGTCTTCTTGCTTATTTGTAACCTCCCACAACAATAGTGAGATACCCTGCTTTCATCATCTGCTACCCATTTACTTAATTATTCAGTTCCATATATATATTGATTTTAAAGTTTTTAACCTATATCTCTGTGGGAAACAACTGTATCAACTGTAGAGTAGTGCTTGGGTGCAGTTCTTTCTGTCTTTAGTCTTATAGACTAAATAAATAAATAATTTATTATAGACTGTAGTCTTATAGACTTACCTTATTTCCAAAATTACATAAATAAGCACCTCTAATCCCTTTAGTGAGTTTCATACATTTTTAATATAGGCAGATTCTTTTGTCACAGTCTGCATTTTATCCTGTGATCCTCTGCCCTCTTAAATGATTTCTTTTTAATTTGCATATAATAAGATTCACTCTTTGTACTGTAAAATTCTGTGGGTTTTCATAAATACATTGTGTCATGTATCCACCATTATGGTATCACACAGAATAGTTTCATGGCCATAAAAAATAACGCTGTGCTTCATCTATTCAGCCCTTCCCCAACCTACTCCTTCCTGAACTCTGAAAACTAGTGATCTGTTTATCATCTCTATAGTTTTGCTTTTTCTAGAATGTCATGGAAATGAAACCATATAGATTGACCTTTGCAGACTGGCTTCTTTTACTTAGCAATGTATATTTAATCTTCAACCATATCTCTACATGGTTTGATAGCTCATTCCTTTTTACTGCTGAATGATATTCCATCATATGGGTGTACCAGTTTATCCATTTACTAATTGAAGAACATCTTGGCTGCTTCCAGTTTCCAGGGATTATAGTCATTCTTGTGCAGTCCAGTATGTGTTGGAGCGAAGGAGTGGGAGCTCCTCTCTGTACAACCCTTCAACCCAGGTTGATAAATGATCTGTCATCTTCGGTACATAGCTCTCAAGTTTTCCCTGGTTGTTGGCATTGAAATGGCAGAGGTAGGCAAGGGATGAGAAAGTAGAAGATTGAGCCATAAATTTCATGAACAAAGTCTGAATGTAGTGTATACATCAATTATAGAAATATTTCTTTGGTCAGGATTGTTGAATAAACTATTAACTGTGAAGGAGGCTGGACCGTGTGCCTAGGAAGAAAGGGAAATGTGGTTGGTGTGACATAGCATTGGCTTTGCCTTAGTACTACTATTTGGTTACCAAATAACTGTCTGGCATTTCCTTCTATACATAGAACACAGTTGCACCAGCTGAAGCTACAAAATCTAGAGTCTTGTCCAGCACTGCATCCACTCAAAGTCTAGGACCTTAGGCTGGCATGAGTGTATAGCTGTGGCATTTATGATGTGGTGACTTTTGAACTCTAAAGACACCATGCAATGATGAAGCAGGGGGAGGATAACCACAGTACACACTCCCATTTTGAAAAGGGAAGAATGGAAGCCACAGCGAATACTGGTGCTGAGCAATGTGGTAATCCTTTGGGACTAGCATTGTGAAGTTTTTCAGGTCCTCATTAGCCATGATTTAACTTGATTCTGCTTTCCAGTAGGTACTCCATGGCTCCTGGATCCATTCTCTAGGTGATTCTTCCTTTTTATTCCTCTTCTTGGTCACTTCTGAAAAGGGCATTTTGTATGTCTTTGTTGGAGACTATAGAGCTCCCTGAATGTGGAAGATTGAAGATTCAAGGATTATTTTAAGTCATAAAGAGTTAAAGACTTTCTAAGTTCAAGCTTCTAGTTCCCTTGGTAATGAAAGTCCCTTAAAAACTTAGTAGGCTTTTGATCTATTTTCTTCCAGTCATTCCATGTGCCAGTAACTTCACAACAAATTCTTTGCTAGATATGATTCTTTATTTTATTTTTTGGATTCCCCTCTATCCTTCCCTGATCCTTTCTCTCTCAATTAAATGGTGAGTATTTTCAGGCTACTGATCTTTAGAGAGAAGACCACATTATTAATGTGATTTAAAAATATTTTAATGTGATTTTGCTGCGGGACTGGGTTTTAAAGATTTATTTGATTCAAAGGCTGTTTTGATCCTAAATCCTCAAGTCTTAAGGTGAGATAGAAAAGCAGTTGGCTTTTCCAATCCTAGCCAAATTTCTAGAAACTGGCAACTTTTCTCCTATGTACATCTTTTTCTTTTACTTTCATACCAAACCCAGCCAAGTTCACCAACACACACTAATCCATTCATTCTTTGTAACCATTTCCTCCAGAATGGCTACTTCAATAGGCACGTGGTTTGTTTTCCATGTTATTGCACTTTTCCAAAATGTCTTGCCACAATATAACATTGATTGCCATCCTTCTGGCATGTTTAGTTTCCTTGCTAAAGCCACATATTTTGTGTTGCATCCTGCAACAAAAGTATTAATTTCTGTATTAGGCAGGATAATTAACACTGCCATTGGTTCTCAACAAGAATACCAAAAATATCAGTGACTTAACCCATTAAAAGTGTATTAATTGCTGTCATCACATTCCAGTATGGGTCTTCAGGGGCATCTTTTCTACATGGTCATTTAGAGAACCAGATTGGCAGATGCATCTCTGTCTTCATCACATGGCCCACAAGCTCATCTTGGGCATCAACATCCAGCAAAAAGATAGGAGAGACCCCACTGCTTTCTATATTTCACTGGCCAGAACTCAATTATGTGATCTTAATTAGTTGCAAAGCAGGGTGGGAAATGTGGTCTAGCTATGGTAAGTATGTCCAAGAGGATATTTCTGTTTCTAGGTTTGATTAACATAGAGCATTAACCATTAATAATCTACTTCATAGGGCATTGTGTATAAATGTTATAGTTTATATAAGCAACATTTGAGTTACTGGTATATTTTCTCATATTTGAAAAATAGGGATAATCCTATTTGCACCCCATCTTCTCTCCCTCCCTCCCTTCTTTCCCACCCCCACCTTTCTTTAGAAAAAGTAACTTCAGCTGTGCCCTTCAAATTAGTAAAGTTAGAACTTTGTGATCTTATACCATGCATCTTATGATCAATGGCATTAGGTAGTAACTGGTTATAAGTCAATATTCAAATTTGTTTTTGCCACTCAATGTCTCCCTTCCTTTAGCTATACTCAATCCAAAAAACTTGTTAATTTTTATCAAACCAACTGGGCTTTACATACTTCAGCCTTCTGATATATGGACATTAGAGATGAAGAAGGCCTTCCTGGTCTTGTCTTAGATCATTGGATTTTTTTTGTCCTCATCAAAAATCATTAGAGTCCTGGAACACAAACTGTCTATAATTGAATTCACCAAGACTTTTATTAATTTATAAGGCAAACACTAAAGATAATGATCATCCCCAGATCATCACTCCAGATATGTCAGGCAGCTCCTGATGATAGGCTGCAAGAAATTACTATCTTCTCCCAGGGTAGGTACCAACATGTCAAGCTCCTTAAACTAATACATCGTGATAATCAGTTAAAAAAAAAAAAACCTGAGTGCTGCATAATGAAGACACAGAAATACTGGAAAATCTCAGCAATGCTTCACCCTAATTGTCACACAACTGAAAGCCTGGGATCCCCCAACAGCTAGAATCTGCTGCTATGGAAACCTTAATGTTCCATCATCTGAGAGATTAAAAATTGAGGCTATTAATGGACTCGACAGTAGTTTGCATGTTTCATTAGTAAAAAATGCCATTATTCTAGGGCTTAGGGGAATTGGATTTTTGGGTGATGTTTTTTATTCTCTATTAAAATGGTCCAGGCATAATTTGAATGGTATAACAAAAGAAACAATTGAGAAGGAATTAGGACGTTTCTGCAAACCAATCCTTCCTCTTCTCCCTGATCTTCCCCTGCTGGATGGTTGGTTAACTGGGCACAGGTGAGAGTTGGAGGATGATCAAGAAATGAGAGAGAAGCCAATTTCAGCCTCCATTCAATTCCAGTGCAGATTCTTTATGAATCCCAGGCTCCTTTATTTAGGAGGCAGCATAATTAGTGCAGTGTTTGGAAAACCAAGGACCACAACCCATTACTGAGTCAGATAATAAATTCAGGGACTCTCAATCAGCATTTATTAAAAACAGAATGGAAAAGGATAAAAAGAAAAATACTGAAAGGTGTTCCCCATTGTTAGGGTAAGTATTATCTTTCTGTGAGTTTACAGTATAGTAATACTTTCTGTTGTGAGTCATGACGACCAAAGCTTGAAAAACATGATTAGAGTGTGTGATTAAGAGGCCAGGCTATGAAGCTAGGCTGTCTGAATTTGAATCCTGATTTTGCCACCTGCTAGCTGTATGAGCAAGTCGTTGAATGTCTCTGTGCACCTGTTTGCTTATCCATAATGCAGGAATGATAGTAGAATCATAAGGCTGCTGTAAGGAGGAAATAATTAAAGCAATATGAAGTGCTTGGAATATGTCTAGCACACAGAAAGTGCTCAAGTGAGAGGTGGCTATTGAAAAACGTCATCGAGGGGCGCCTGGGTGGCGCAGTCGGTTAAGCGTTCGACTTCAGCCAGGTCACGATCTCGCGGTCCGGGAGTTCGAGCCCCGCGTCAGGCTCTGGTCTGATGGCTCAGAGCCTGGAGCCTGTTTCCGATTCTGTGTCCCTCTCTCTCTGCCCCTCCCCCGTTCATGCTCCGTCTCTCTCTGTCCCAAAAATAAATAAACGTTGAAAAAAAAATTAAAAAAAAAAAAAAAAGAAAAACGTCATCGATTACTTGGAGGAATTGCATGTTTAGATCACTGAACATGTCTATCTTTTCACATTTATATTTGTAAGATAAGGCTGATTCTTGACAGTTCAGAAAACCATCATTATTGTCTTGTTAAACCACATGGTACATCACATCACTTGTATTGCTCTTAATACCATTATGCAGGTTTTATTCCTGTCCCTTGATACCAGAATCATAATGCGTTCTACTGAATCACAAGGCCCTTAGAGAACTGTTGTAAAGACAGATGCAAATATTAAGGCTCTTTTTATTCTAGGAAACAACAAAGTTTTTAGCCTGATTTCTCTTTAAAGGCTGCGTCATTTCTGAATGGACCACTAGGGTACTATTTAGTACATCAAAACATTAATCCACTAAATGGTGCCTGAAAGGTTAATGCAGCTTCTGAGAATGACTGACCTGCTCCCAGAGACCTGTCCTGGGAGAACAGGGTTCTCCAAGTCAGACATAGGGCCTTGCTCTGGAGAGCCAGTCACAGGAGAGCAACATAAAGTCTGGGACACAGATACATGGACTCTGCTGGTAATGGCACCTTTGGGATAGGAGTATAGCGGTTGCCTTATTTCTTAAAAGTAAAAGATATCTAAATGGTTCTTCATGTTCTCTTTTAACCTACTGAAATTTTGCTAAATGGAACTTATTAGGGATCGAGATATTATGAATGCTAAAATGTGATGATGCTTTTATGTGTTTGAAATTCTTTACTGTCACCCAATCTTTAGGTGGGAGAGAATTAACTCAAAAGGACAATCACATTCTGTTTTCCATGGCTGTTGCCTAAATACAAATGAAGGGAATTGGAGCCCAGAGAAATTGAAAGGAGTTGGAAGGGGCTTTATTATTGTAAATTATTTCATTTTCTGAGTGCTTACTAGACACCAGGCCCTACAGGGAATGCTTTATAGACATGAACTAATTGAATACCGACCATGACTATGTAACATAGGAATTATTACTCCTATTTTCCAGATGAGGAAATTGAGGCTTTGAAAAATTGTTGAATAATTTACCAAAAGTTAGAATGCTGGTAATTACTCTAAAAACTTCACGTCAATGACTAATAATAGAGACCTTCAATCCGTTGGTTTCATTGCTTTTTTATTCTACATTACCCACCTACTTGTATCCTCACTTCTCTCCTAAGATTCTAGGCCACTTTTTAAAATACACTGTTTTACACAAGCCCTCACTCTTGCCCAGCTCTCCTCTAATATCTTCAACTGCAGAGACTCCAACCCTGGTTAAACACAACCTTCTGCCTGATCCAAGGCTATCTTTGAGCAGCTCTCCACTATCCCATACATCCACTTCTATATGCATCTTATTCCAATGTATAACCAGAATTTATCCCACTCTCTGGCTCTCCATTGCTGCCACCCAAGACTAAGCCACCATCATCCTTTGCCTAACTGCTGCAATAGGCTTTAAATAACCTCCTTGCTTCCACTCATGTTCCCTACACTATTTCCTGAACAGTAACCAGAACAATCTTTAAAATATTATTCACATCATGTCCTCCATGTCCTTCAGGCCCCCCAGGGTTTTGCCACTGATCTTTGGATAAAACCTAAGGCCCAACATGATCAAGCTCCTAATGGCTTTTTGACCTTAGTTCAAATCATGCTCCCAGCTGCTCATGATGCCCTATCCCCATTGCCTTCCCTTTATTCCTTGAACACTCTGCATTTTCTCCTGCCTCAGAGCCTTTACAATTGTTTCTTCTATCTGGCAGGCTCTTTTTCCAGCTCATTCCATACCTGGGTTCTTCTTGTCACTCAAGTCTCACTTCAGATTTCACCTCCTTTGAGTAGCCTTCCCTGTATACTCAGCTTAAGGGACTTTTCACGTGGTGAGGAGGGAAAAGAGACCCTCAGGATGCCACAGAGAGCTAGTGGCTGAGTTGAGGTCAGACAAAGTTTTCTACTCCCGTCCTCACACTCTTCCCATTATCTGGTGCTATCTCCAATGTTCTGTTTTGTTTTGTTAGAAACATAGACAACCCGGTCCACATCTTTCAAACATAGACACCCTGGTTCACATCTTTCAAGTTATCATTTTGATAAGGGATTATAAAATTCCAGTAGCACACGGGCAGAATTTCCTTCTGTGACTTCTTGGTATTATAGCGTATGCTGTTGACTGTGCCCTGGAGGTCAGGCCTGCTCATTGACTGACAGGCAGCTTGGCGGGGTGGGGGTGGGGGGACAGCTGTACGAATACACGTAAATACTGTTCCCAGTGCCGTGTGGAGGAGAAACTTAGTGCCCCACTGATGCATCTGAACTTTTTATATTCACAGGGTCAACTATGATGTCATAATGCACTTTATGTGTACATAATAAATCAATGCTGCCTTTTATTGAAGATCTGCTCTGTGCTGGGTGATTTTACATATATTATCTCTAAGGTTCCAAGAAATGAAAAAAAAAATCATGTTTAAGTCCTCATCTGAGTGATGCCACAGGCTGTGTTCTTACTAGAACACCATGTTGCCTTTAAAATACTATATGTATTTGGTGAGCTTCCCTTTAGGTATATTTTGCAATTAATGCTTTCCATTCTCTGTTCCACCCCTTTTCAGTCCTACCATCCCCCACATAACTACCCCCATGGCTTTTACCTGTTTCTTAGCTAGTCAGTATGTAAACCTCACAAATGTATTATTTGATATGGCCCACTCTAAAGTTTTAAGTGGTTGAGGAGAAGGGTGGGTTTTTTTTTTTTTTTAATTTCATTAGGGGAATAAAGCTTAGTCATATTGAGGAGGGACTTTGGCAAGAGTGTGGAAGAGATTTAATGAGGGTCTCACCATAAAGACCCTTAAGTAAATTTATGTGTCCCTACCGCATCAGTGGTCACCTACTTCTATTTACATGCTAATCCTTTCCAACCCATATACCCACATCCTTGTCTGAATCCAGCCATACCTGATTCTGGAACTGTATTTCTCGCATGAAAGTAACCAGCCCAATTGAGGATTAACTCTGTATCTTTCATTAACATAGGTTCTGACTAGTAGAACTACTTCAGACCTAATATCAGGAAACACTTTTGGTGTGTCTGGTACCTGTTAAACATGTGAATGAATGCTCTCCTCACATCAGTCCTCAGCACCTTTTGAGCACAAAAGAACTAGGTAGGAAAAGTCTATGACTTTGCTTTTTTCTCTCCTGACTACATAATGAGGCTATGCTGCCTTGCCCACTGGTCATGCTTTCCAAAGGCTGCTCTCTGTATCCTTTGGGCAATAATCATGACCCATTATCATTTTCTTGGCATGGTTTTATTTGCCAGGGAAGCTCTTCAAAAGCTTCCACATCCTATTCAGTGACCCAGATAGTTAGGAGAATATGGACACTTCTGCAGTGCTCATTACCAAGAAAGAAAACTAGTGGCATTGATTAGCAGAATGGACAGAGTGGCATTTTAAAATTCTATTCCAAACGTTAGAATACTCTCATTTAAAAAATTTTTTTTAAACGTTTATTTATTTTTGAGAGAAAGGCAGAGACAGAGCATGAGCAGGGGAGGGGCAGAGAGAGAGGGAGACACAGAATCCGCAGGGCTCGAACTCACAAACTGCGAGATCATGACCTAAGCCGAAGTCAGATGCTCAGCTGAAGGAGCCTCCCAGGTGCCCCAGTACTCTCATTTTTAAATCCTTTTTAAAAAAATCATCTGTAGAAACTTCTAATAGACTCTATGGTAGAGTTTGTGCCAGGATAAACATGAAACTCAGCTGGAACAAAATCAACTATCAAGAAAAAAACAAAAAGTGGGCAGGAAAGAGAACATCTGCAGTTTTATCTTCCAACTAAAAGGCACCCCTTCCAACTATAGGGGCGCCTGGGTGGCTCAGTCGGTTAAGTGTCCAGATCTTGATTTCAGCTCAGCTCCTGGTTTCACGGGCATGAGTTTGATCCCTGTGTCAAGCTCTGCGCTGACAGTGGAGCCTGCTTGGAATTCTCCCCCTCCTTCTCTTTCCGCCCCTCCCCAGCTTGTGCATTCTCTCTCTCTCTCTCTCTCTCTCTCTCTCTCTCTCTCTCTCTCAAATTAAAAAAAATTTTTTTAGTTGAATTAAATTATCTTGATGACCCTTCAATCCTGATTTGATAACAGGTCTAAGCATGTGCTATTTTTCTGTGCTACTTGTTGTCTCTCAGCTCCATTCCTGTCCTTCTCTGTTCTGCTCTGTACTGCTGGGAATGGTAGTCTGCAAACTACCTTTCCTAGGCCCCCTTTCTGTCAGGTGCTGCCAGCGGGAGGCTCTGGTGGGAAAACAGAAGGCTGAAGGAAGAGAGATCTCTGTCTCTGGCACCAACTCCATGTCGGGGACTGGCAGTTGCTGGTGGTTTCTAGGGATGAGAAAAAGATGATTGTGGGCTCCCCAGCAGCACGTCTTTGTAGGTATCTGGTTCTGGCAGCAATGATGCCTCATGGGCAGTTCCAGCCCCAGTATCGGCACTGGTGGCAACATCTCTGGCAGGAAGGCAGCAAGTGTGAACTGGTGGGTGCCAGTCCAGGGCACAGCAGCCGCTTCCTGCTCCCTGGGTATCCCTGCTTATTCCTTTTTCTCTCTTCTAACTCTGCCAACTCCTTTGTGGTCAGTTCCCTTTATTTGAAATACTTTGTATGGTTTCTGTTTTCCTTCTTAGATTCTGACTGATACATTTATGAACAAATTACTTAAACACTTACATCTTATTTCTAATGGTACTCTAATGGGGCTTTTATTTAAACATTTACAGCAGAAAATAAAAATAAAAGTTACTACTTTGATAATACAGATGGCTAACTTTTATTTATCATTTACTATGTACTAGATGCTGTTCTCAGCTTTTCACATCTTTTTTAATAGCTTATTTTTTTAGTTTATTTTTTATTTTTATTTATTTTTTCAATGTTTATTTATTTTGAGAGGGAGACAGAGAGAGAACACGAGTAGGGAAGGGGCAGAGAGAGAGGGAGACAGAGGATCTGAAGCAGGCTCTGTGCTGTCCGTGCAGCAGATGACGAGGGGCACAAACCCACGAACCATGAGATTATGACCTGAGCCAAAGTCGGATGCTTGACTGACTGAGCCATCCAGGCGCCCCTCAGCCTTTCATATCTTAATCTTCACAGTGATTCTGTGAGATGCATAGCATACTATTTTTATCCTCCTTGATCCTGAGAAACATAACACTCAGGAAAGTCAAGTAGAATGTCAGTGTCCACTACCATACAGTGCGGGGAGCCAAGATTTGACCTTGGACCACCTGGCTCTGTAGCCTGAATTCTTAATCATTATGGAATATTGCCTCTGGCTGCTCTGTGTTCTAACTGAATGTACTTATATATTGTAGATGATGAGGTCTTTTATGAAAGGTTTTGCAAATGTGCTACCTGAGGTCACTTCAGGAGTCGGATAATTCTACAAGTAATGTAAAAAATGTAAATTCTAGCCACTCATAGATTGTAAGCTCCATGAGGCCAGAATCGATTTCCTGCTGTATTTATCCACTGTATCCCCAGCACCTAGCATAGTTTCTGTCACATTTGAAGCTCTAATAATATATTTATTACAATAAATGTAATGTGCTTATACAACAAATGTTCATGTAGTAAAGAAAAAATCATATATACCATATAATTACATATACCATATAATATAAAATTACATATACCATATAATATAAATTGATGAATTGAAGCTTGCATGGCCTTGGATGTGTTTAACTTTCCACAGCCAGACCACTTAAAAATAATTTTTTTAATGTTTATTTATTTTTGAGAGAGAGAGTGTGTGCGTAAGCAGGGGAGGGGCATAGAGACAGGGAGACGCAGAATCCAAATCAGGCTCCAGGCTCTGAGCTGTCAGCACCGTGAGATATGAACCATGAGATATGAACCATGAGATATGACCTGAGCTGAAGTTGGGTGCTTAACTGACTGAGCCACCCAGACATCCCCAGACAACTTTTTTAAATTGCTAAATGATACTTCCTTTTGGAAAGAAATCTAGGTAACGGACAAAAAAGGTTTTGAGTTCATTTTCTCAGCCAATACAATCTACACTCAGGAGAGTACATTTTCATGAAAGCAAAAATATGGCCCAGGAACATCAGGAATGAAAAGTAGGAAATTATTTTATGACTAAATACTATGCTGAACAAGTTCTCATAAATCCATAAAAGGTGTATAAACAAATTAAGGAGATGAAATAATATTAAGATATAAGAGAAATCTGGCAGGTCTTTACACTCAAAGAGACAATAAAGAACAAACTCAAACCCCATCTATTTCCTTAGGGAGGAATGTGTACAATGTTGAGACTGAACAGATACAACAAAGGCTTGAGCCTTTGCACATTAGGTTCAGCAACATCATGAAAGAAGAAAGAAGATACCCTTGGGGAGTCACACACTGACACTACCTTGAGAGGGAGATGAATGGGATACAGGCATGACTCTAAACATGACGTCCTATTTAGCTGGCCAACCAATTTGAGCTGGTCAAGAATTCAGGCTCTATTTTGAGGACTTTGCCAACAAAAGGGCATGTGTAGGTCCTGAGTAAGGAAAGTTTGTACAGTTGGCTTCTGTGAAAAAAGTAGATAATATTATTTGATGTATGGCTGAAAGTGGAGGGAATGTTTCAGGTTACTGTTGAGCATGGGTCGATCAAGATCACCGTCCCGGGGTGCCTGGCTGCATCAGTGTCCCACTTTTGATTTTGACTCAGGTCATGCTATCACAATTATGAGATTGAGCCCGCATAGGGCTCTGCACTGAGCATGAAGCCTGCTTAAGAGTCTCTTTCTCTCCCTCTGTTTGTACCCCCCTCCCCACCCCTACTCACACACTCTTTCTTTCTAAAAAAAAAAAAAAAAAAAAAAAAAAAAAAAAAAAATTACAATCCAACATCATTAAACTGGAAGAAGTAGCATATCAAAGTTGGGTCAATGGGATCAATCTACCCCAGATACAAACAAAAAGTAGTACACTGTGTAGGGAAGGTAAAAACAAAAATAAAACAAAAAACATTGTTCTGTTTATTATCACTATGAGCCTGTAATTCTAAGCACTCAGTGGAAAACTACTCCCTGAAAAAAGTTTTGTTGGCTTAAGATCTAAACAAGTATAACAGTTACTGTTATGGTTTTCCAATATTATATATATTATATATTGCTTGTATATATAAATATATAATATGCTTTAAATTACCTCCTTTTGAAAGACTTATTTCTCACTGAACATTGTATTCCACTTGTAAATTACTTTAGAGAACTGCCAGATGTGAGGTTATGCCCTGACACATGAGACTCAAGAGTAAGTTTGTAATGATTCAGAATCAATGGAATTCTCATTTGCCATAGTTTATATCTTCACATATTCCTGTGTTTAAACTGTGGGTTTTAAATACTTGGATGGCTCAGTTGGTTAAGCATCTGACTCTTGATTTCAGCTCAGGTCATGATCTCACAGTTGTGAGTTCAAGCCCCATGTTAGGCTCTACATTGTCTGAGAGCCTGCTTGGGATTCTCTCTCTCCTTCTCTCTGCTCCTCCCAAACTCACATGTGTGTACGCATGCACATTCTCTCTCTCAAAATAAATAAATAAACTAAAAAAACACACCAATAAATAATAGTTATAAATATAATGAAACAGAACTTGAATTATTTCAATTCTGCCATTTCATGTGACCATTTAGAGTTTTCATTTGTGTTTAAGATTTTTAAATTTGCAGAAGCTAAAGCTCAAAAATAGAAACTTTAATGTTAATCACTCATTAAAAACCAAAATAAATATGTTATTTCTTTTTTTCCCCAAAAAGTATCTTGAGTAAATTGAGAACACAAGAATATAATTGATTACTTACTTCCTTTTTAGACCTGAATGTTCATCCATTCTTTACTCATTGATTTATAGTATGATTGTGTTTATTAAGGTCCATAAAGAAAAAAGTTCAGTCTACATTTCTTTTGTTGATATTATTCTTGTTTCATGTCATAGTTATTGCTGAAAATAATTTCGTTGTATAGAGGAAAAATGTTCTCTGTGTACCAAATATGCCAGGGATGTCACTGGTTAAAAGTATATGAATTATTGTGTATGAGTAACAAACCTCTCCAAATTATTTTTGCAAATGAAGCCCATGAGACCCTGGGAAGAGAAATGTTATCAATTGTGTCCATCCTGTGCTTGTTAACTGACTCCCATGATAGAGAATAAGAATACTGCTGGCCTATGTTTTGGACCGTCTTCCATGTCTCATGAACTTCTTAATGATTTATCCATGTAAGACACTTTGGTGAATCCTTTTAAGTTTCCTATATGATTTATAACATTTCATTCAGAGTGACTTTTTTCAAATGGGTGTAGATGATGTTTGACAGCAGCATATTCCTTTTCATTTCTCAGAGCTAATGAGTTAAGGAGAATTTGCCAAAGGTGTGCCATCAGTGAAGATTTCTGAGTTGGATACCAGTTAGAAACTAATAATATACTGGTTAATTATCTACACTTTCCATTGCTAGGAAGAAAATGCTGAAGTGCAATAAAGAAAAAAAAAACTCCTTTATTCAAGTAAACATTGGCATAGTAACCAATAGACTTCATATTTATCTTCCCTTCAGGATTTAAACATCCAAGTAAACGTTTTTATATTTTATTGTAGAATAAAGTAAGGTTAATCAAAATGAATTTGTTGCATACAATTTTTCAAGAAACTGGAAGAATGTAGACACATCATTATCTAGTATCTTAATTAGAATTTGGCAAGTATGATAAAGAGGTTTGATATAGAAATCAGGGCTTCCAGGAATATAGGAAGAGCTGAATGGGTTCTTCTGGTCACCTGGCATGCTGGTCTCCTTCTTGTACATGAGTGACATGGTCACATCAGTGGGTTCTGTGGTAAGTGATCAAATCTATAATGACAGCAGGACTCAGACATACTACAGCTATCTGATCAACAGGAAGAGGCAAGCATGACCAGGTTATCAGAATAATCTGCCAACACCCTCCTCCCTGGATACTCCTTGGGTGGTCACTGCCAGGACCTGACTCTGTGATTCTTCTTTGTCAAGCTTTCATGGATGACCAAAATCTCTCTTAAGTGACACCATCTTTCCTTTGATGCTCAATCGTTAGTCAGATGACCACCCTGTTGATTCCAGATTTTCACTCCCAATAAATTTATCTGGCCCATTTTGCATTGATTTGATAATTTCACCCACACAGGACAAGCTTATAATTATTATTTTCTGGCAATTTATTATTACATACCAATTCAGTGACCATTTCCCAATCAATGGAAGGTTTTATGAATCTCTCTTCAGTGTACTCATTTCTGAATTTATAGACAAGTATGGAAAATTGGAAAGGATTCAGAGGAAAGCCATAAAGATGATTAATGAATGTGAAAATGAAAATGTGGAAAGATCTAAAGTATTGAGGGAGAGAAAGCTGAAGGTGAATTTAATAATAGTATCCAAAAATACTGGCTCCTTAAACATTAGAGATCAAATTATTTTGCAACATAAGGGAATTAGGCTTGACAGAAAGAAGAACTTCATGATAAGAAATGTGAACAATGAATGGCTACCAAAAAAGGACTGAAATCTGCTCTGCAGAGTTTGAAAAATGATGTTTTTTTTCATTTACTATAGACTGTAGTCCTTTCTGAAAGCAGAGAAATGGGCCACATAACATTTCCATTTTTTTCCAGATCTGAGATTCATGGATTACCTTTCTCAGCAATAGGGTAATGAATCCTTTCACAGTTAAGTGAACCAAGAACTAAGAACTTCAAGTAGTGATTCAAGCTACATTTCAAAGAAATTCCTTTTTATGTACACTGGCTTTAACTTCTTTTTAGCGAAAAGAACTCTTTGAGATACTGATAGACCACCACATACTTATGTATGCACATAACAAATTTGCATACAATATCTAAGTATTTATGGACTCTCCACAACCTATACAAAGAGCACTTTAAGGGTCAAAGGACCCAAGTTAATAAATCTCTTTTCAGAGGAAATATGTTCTTTTTTTTGTTGTTTTAACTTGGGGTTTATTTTCTACTTGATGCAAGGTTCATGGTTATAGGGTTTCAGGAAAGCTCGCATGTGGCTTGGATAATAAAGAGTGGGATTCTCTCAACTTCCTTTTTGGTATTTTGCTGTTTTAATATAAAAGAACCCAACTGCTTCTGCTTGCTGCAGCCTGCCTTGTCTACTGGACGGGGAGGGTAGAGGAAGTGCTCTGATGAGCCTAGCACCTCCTGAATTCTGGTGGTGGCCACTCAAGACTGGGGCCTGGTGTTGGCTTTGCCAGGCTGGCCACCAGGCTGCTTTCTTTTGGTTTTCAGAGCCAAGTCACAGGTGATCATTCCACTGCAGGCCTGGGGAGATTCTGAGCATTCTGAAGTTTCCAACACTGTAGCCAGGAATGAGAGAATGGACTTCCCCGAAAAGAAGCTTGCCCACCAGTGACCAGGTTGGCCTTGGGGAGGTAGGGGTTGTGAGGGATGGCTCCCACAGGGTACTCTGAACTTCTGCAAGAGCTGTTACTGGAAGGGAACTTAAGTGGCGCTGGTAATAATCATGGGTGGCCACAAGCAAGCCACTGGAGGGGAAGGCTACCAGGCTCTCACTTGTGTGCTGGTGGAAACCTCAGCAGAGAGATCTAGTGGACCTTGGCACATGATTGCAGGTGGCAGGGATAGGACGCTAGGCCATGGAGCTCAGTTGCATGGGAGGCCGCGGAAAGCATGGGCACTTAACATATAACATCCAATGCTCATCCCAACAAGTGTCCTCTTTAATGGCCTTCACTCCTTTAGACCTTCTTCCCACCTAACACCCTCGCAAGCAACCCTCAGTTTGTTCTCTGTATGTAAGAGTTTCTTATGGTTTGTCTCCCTCTCTGTTTTTATATTATTTTTGTTTCCTTTCCCTTATGTTTATCTGTTTTGTATTTTAAATTCCCCATATGAGTGAAATCATGTGATATTTGTCTTTCTCTGACTAATTTCACTTAGTATAATACACTCTAGTTCCATTCACATTGTTACAAATGGCAAGATTTCATTCCTTTTTATCACTAATATTCCATTGCATATATATACATCTTTTTTTTAATATGAAATTTATTGTCAAATTGGTTTCCATACAACACCCAGTGCTCCTCACAACAGGTGCCCTCCTCAATGCCCATCACCCACCCTCCCCTCCCTCCCACTCCCCATCAACCCTCAGTTTATTCTCAGTTTTTAAGAGTCTCTTATACCACATATTCTTTATCCATTCATCAGTCAGTGGACATTTGGCTCTTTCCATACTTTGGCTGTTGTTGATAGTGCTGCTATAAACATGGAGTGCATGTGCCCCTTTGAATCAGCACTCCTATATCATTTGGATAAATACCTACCTGGTGATGCAATTGCTGGGTCATAGAGTAGTTTTATTTTTAGTTTTTTGAGGAGCCTCCATTCTGTTTTCCAGAGCGGCTGCACCAGTTTGCATTCCCCCAGCATTGCAAAAAGGTTCCTTTTTCTCCACATCCTTTCCAACATCTATTGTTGCTTGAGTTGTTAATTTTAGCCATTCTGACAAGTGTGAGGTGGTATCTCATTGTGGTTTTGATTTGTATTTCCCTGATGATGATGGGTGACTTTGAGCATTTTTTCATATGACTGTTAGCCATCTGGATGTCTTCTTTGGAAAAGTGTCTGTCATATCTTTCACCCATTTCTTCACTAGATTATTTAATTTTGGGGTGTTGAGTTTGATAAGTTCTTTATGGATTTTGGATACTAACCATTTATCAGATATGTCATTTGCAAATATCTTCTCCCATTCTTTCAGTTGCCTTTTAGTTTTGCTGATTGTTTTCTTGGCTGTGCAGAAGGTTTTTATCTTGATGAGGTCCCAATAATTCAATTTTGCTTTTATCTCCCTTGTCTTCGGAGACTTGTTGAGTAAGAAGTTGCTGCACCTGAGGTCAAAGAGATTGTTGCCTGTGTTCTCCAGGATTTTGATAGCTTCTTGTCTTATGTTTAGGTCTTTGATCCATTTGAGTTTATTTTTCTGTATGGTGTAAGAAAATGGTCCAGTTTCATTCTTCTTCTGCATGTCACTGTTTTCCCACACCATTTGCTGAAGAGAATGTCTTTTTTCTATTGGACATTCTTTCCTGATTTGTCAAAGATTCGTTGGCTATATGTTTGTGGCTCCATTTCTGGGTTCTCTATTCTTTTCCACTGATCTGTGTCTGTTCTTGTGCCAGTACCATACCGTCTTGATGATTACAGCTTTGTAGTACAGCTTGAAGTCCAGAATTGATGGCCAATCCCATTTTTATGGAAAATTTGTTCTGGAATATTCTTTTTTTAAGGGTTTATTTATTTTTGAGAGAAAGGGAAACAGAGCACAAGTGGGGAAGGGGCAGAGAGAGAGGGAGACACAGAATCTGAAGCAGGCTCCAGGCTCTGAGCTGTCAGCACAGAGCCTGCCATGGGGCTCGAACTCACAGACCGTGAGATCATGACTTGAGCTGAAGTTGGATGCTCAACCAACTGAGCCACCCAGGCGCCCTTCTTCTGGAATATTCTTAGTATCATGAGTTATCTTCACACCACAGGAAATGTATGATTTGCATACCTCTTTTCTTTCTCATCTTTTCTTCTTTTGTTCTCCCTCCCGTTCTTTTCTTTCAACTGTCACACACCCTTCCTCGTCTTTTCCTTTGTTCCTTCCTTTCTGTCAGGGTCTGTTAGTTGCCTCCAGGACATACGGTAACAAAAAGATTGCCTATTAAAGCCCAGAATCTGATTAAAATTACATGCTAAACAAAGATCACTTAAGTCTGCTTGCATTAGTTGGTCAAAGTCCTTAATGTCACTCATACTTTATAGTGAGGGAAGAACTGTCTGTAAGCACAGACTGTTGAATCTGGAGATGATTGTCATGCTCCTAAGATTCTTCATTTAGAAAAATCTGGGAAAAGGCACCTGGCTGACTGGGTTGGGAGAGCATGCAACTGGATCCTGGGGTCATGGGTTTGAGCCCAATGTGGGATATAGCGATTACTTAAAAATAAAATATTAGCCTGCCTGGGTGGTTCAATCAGTTAAGTATTCAATCTTGGTTTCTGCTCAGGTCATAATCTCATGGTTCCTGAGTTTGAGCTCTGCATTGGGTTCTGTGCTAACAACGCTGAACCTGCTTGGGATTCTCTCTCCCCTCTCTCTCTGCCCATCCCTTGCTCCTTCTTTCTCTCTCTCTCTCTCAAATTAATAAATAAGAATTAAAAAAATAAAATCTTAAAAAAGAAAATCTGGGAAGTCTCTTCTTTTGGCTGGGAGCAGGGACACTTAGGAAAGGCAAATTTCTCAAACCTCTCCACCTAATTGGAATCAAGTTCCCTTAAAAAACGGTTTCCATGAGGGTGCCTGAGTGTCTCAGTTGATTGAGCATCAGACTCTTGATTTTGGCTCAGGTCATGATCCCAGGGTTGTGAGATCAAACCCTGCATCAAGCTCTATGTTGAGCATGGAGTCTGATTAAGATTCTTTTCTCTTCTTCTTCTTCTTCTTCTTCTTCTTCTTCTTCTCTCTCTCTCTCTCTCTCTCTCTCTCTCTCTCTCTCTCCCCCTCCCTCTCTCTCCCTCCCTCTCTCTCTCTCTCTCTCCCTCCCCCCCCAACCCCCTTCCCACTCCCCCTTCTCTGCCCATCCACCATTAAAATTTAAAAAATGGTTTCCTTGAGAAGTCAAGGGGAGATTAGGGTAAGACCCATACTTTATTCCCAATGCTTTTCTTCCTGCCCTTTCCCAAGAATAAAATTATGTGAGAAATAAACCTGCCTCCTTATGTTACTCTGCAGAATTTCCACTTTGGTGCAGCCCTTTCTTCTTTGCTGGTTTCTCTTTGAGGAGCTGTTATGGAAGCCATTTTCCAGGAGATCAAGGACAACACATTTGTTTAATACTTAATCAAGTATTTTTTTCATAGAACTCACCTTCCCCAAGTTTGTAACATTCTAGTGTTTGTAGGCCAAAGATGTCCTCACTGGATTCAGTTTGAGGAAAATCTTGCCCTAAAATAAACTCTCTGGCAGTCTGAGTATATGTGAGATATAGAAGAGGAAATAATACCAGTAGACATATTTGGAAATTTTTCTCCTACTTTTAACTTAAAAATATCAACAAAAAGAAGTCAAAAATCTAAATTTTAACAGAAGTCCTGCCCAATTTCTATTTTAAAGCATAAGAAACAAAGAAAAAATAAACCATATTTTTATTTTAAGCAACAGGTTTGATTTATCCAGGAATCTTTTGCTGAACAGGTACTTAGATAATTTTAATTTAAAGATGGCAAAGTCAAGGGGATGGCATTTCTTATTGCCAAATACTATGTATTGAGATGCTGTGCTACATTTTTTTATTATTTTATTTTTTTAATTGAGGTATAATTGACATATAACATATTAGTTTTAGGCATATAATGTAATGAATGATTGGATATTTGTATGCATTGTGAAATGATTACCACAATAAGTCTAGTTAACATTCATTACCATAAAATTACACTGTATTTTTAAGGTTAGCATCAGGTTGATTAGGGCCTGACCTGTTTCCTTTGTTAAGTATTTTCCACCTCACCCCTTGTTATGGACAATGTGAATTCCATAGCTATGTCCCCATTCTAGGTTGGGCAACTGGGGAATCCAGAACTTATAATGTGGTTTCCCTTATCCCTATGCAGAACTTGGGGCATGCCTTTCTGTGAACTAACTCTCCCGGGCTTTTCTTTTTTTCCTTTCACTTTGCTCTTATTTCTCTATCTTTAGAAAAAAAATCTCATTGTGCTGCATGTAAGTCCATAAACTACCTGAGATCTATTTTATACTAAGGTAGGGCATTAAATGAATAGCACTGATAATTTTCTGATGGCATAATCTTGAAATTAAAATGAAAGAGGAAATCAACACCTTTGAAAAATGAGTTGACAAGTCCTATTTCAGAATATGTTTCTGATTCAAAGTAAATTGGACCAATCTGAAGTTTCTACATAGCTCCCCACAAACCCACAGCAATGACAGACTCTTAAATAAAAAATATTTTCCCAAGTCCAGATTTAATTCATATCAATAGGTATGTTTGGCAGAACATCATCTATCAGCAGTTATATAGAATTTGTAACAAAATCCCATGTTTCCTTATTTTTCTTAGAATTTTAGGTCTGAATGGTCTGTAAAATATGGAAGCCATTTACTGGATCTTAAATATTTTTCCATGAATCTTGGTCATGGAAGAATTCTTTTTGGTAGTGCTTAAATTTCCCTGTTGCCATTTCTGGTAAACCTCTCCAGTTTTTAGAGCCACTGCTGTTTTGGTGGAAAGGCCGGATAATCCCCTGGAGAACACAGAATGGAGGGGTTGAGTAGAGTGGCTGGATACACAGCTGTGGGTGTGGTACAGGGCACACCACAGTTTAGGAATGAGTGTGCTTATTTGTCGTAAAAGAATAATGTGGGAGGAGAGGGGACTTTACTGAACATGGTATGCAGGAGTTCTTCCAAGCAGAGCACTTTCTCTCTGTTGTCAACACTTGGCTTCTTATTTATGTGTTTTTTTTCTTGAGCTTAAACAATTTTCAACTTTGAATTTCTCCTCATAACCTGTGAATCAAAGAAAACTCACCTGACTTTTCTTTGGCAGATCTCATGTATCCCAGAAAGTGACAGGAGAGAGAGGGTGAAGAGTTGAAGGGAATTGCCCAAGAGGTTGAAATGAGCAAAGAAAGCAGGTTTCTTCCCTTCATCCTTGGCCCCTGGGTGACAGAAGAACTTTCACCTCTGAGAATCCAGCATTTAAGGGATTCTTAGATTATAGTTAATGCAATTCTAAGTTCAGAGCCTGGGTAAACTTTAAAAATAAACCTTCTGCTAAAAGATGTAATCTTTTCCAGTTTCTGAAATCTTTTGGTAGAATCTTAAAAATACTTTTTCCCATTGTGTTGTCTTTTCCTTTAAAGGATACGTTAAATGAATTGAGTTCTAGAAAATATAAGGTGCCAAATAAGATCACAAAGAGAGGTAACCTAAGGCACCATCGAGGTAAGGAAAATGAATCACTATGACCCGTCCTTTTCCTGATGGATGCTGAGCATCTATAGTTGCTGTTGTTATGTGTTGGTCATAAGACAGCAGAGTGTGGGGAGATAAAGCAATAGCACAGGAATCAGGGAATTCTCTTGGTGGACTTGGAGAACATGACATGAGGACTCTATTTGAGAGCTCTGACATTAGACAGATTTGAAGTTACATTGGGCAGTTACTTCATCTCCACTTTCCAATATGTAAACATGTTCTGGTCTGTAAACAGCAGAACAATGCCATTAAATACAGTTAAATTAATACTGTGTGAAAAGCATATGGCTGAGTATCTGGCACACAATCATGCTTAATAAATGGTAACTGTTATTACTGTTTAATCATAAAACCTACTTCTCTGAGAATGCAAGATATCCTTCTTGTATGGCTGAATTTCAAACCTATATTGGAAATAATTATGCCAGCTGTGAGGTTTTACTTCCTTAGAAGGGAGATGCCATCCATTCATATGTAGTTTTACTAATTTAGAATATTTGCTAGAAGGTCAATCATAACGATTAACAGTTCAGAACTATGGACTACATTAAAAGCAATATAGATAGGGCTCTAGCTTCACTCTTAGTAAATATTGTAAGAAATCTGGGTTTTATTATTCCAAATATATTTATTATTTGCTTAATTCTAGAATATATAAATACAGTTTCAGAATTGCCCATACCTTGTGAAACCAAGTTTAATAAAGAGAATGCAAATATCTGTGTCTTTTTTCTTCAGCCTTATATACATAATAAACTATTATTTTTCAAAATTACTTAGTTTAGTTCTTTTCTTCACCAACTTCTTCAGTGTAGTTATGTTATTCGCTGTTAATACATTTAGATTAACTCTCTTTGGATTCCATTTGGGTTCCCCCATCGCCCTGGTTGATATTCATTATTTGTTTTTGGCTATATGAAACATTACCATGGTTCAAAAACTCAGAAATACACAAATAGTTATACTCTCCCCAATCTTTCTACCTCATTCCCACCTAGCCACTGTGGATGAGAATTCTCCTTAAATTTTGTGGTTTGTTCTTCCTATATTTCTTTTTGCATCTTTCTTATTTTCTCTTATTGCTTAATGAAGATAACACACAGTAGATAACCTTTTGCACTTTGTTTCTTGTAATTAGCAATATATCCTGGAAATCACCTCATATCAGTTCATAGTGATTGTTCACATTCCTTTTTATATGGTTGCATAGTACTTCATTGTGTGGATATGTCACAGTTTACTCAAACATTCTCTTGTACCCGCTGGATAAGTGCATATATAGATTTGTTACATAATTCCAAATCCCCCACCCAGAAGACTTGTTCCAGTTGCATTCCTGGTAATGTGAGAGAATGACTCTTTCCTTACAGCCTGGTCAATAGAACGTGTTGTAATACTTTTAGATTCTCCCCAGTCTGATAGGTGGGAAATGGTAACTCAGTGTTGCTTGAATTTGCATTTCTTTAGTTCTGAGGGAATTTAAGTGTCTTTATATATGTTTAAGGGGCCATTTGTATATCTTCTTTTGTGAATCGTTTATTCATATCTTTTTACCATTTTCCTTTGGGTTTTGGTCCTTAGTCCCACAGTTTTTAAGAGTTCTTGTATATTGGAGATTTTACTTTTTATTTGAGGTATATATTATAAATATTTTCTCCAGTTAGTTGCCTTTTAACTTTATGGTGTTTGCCATTCAATTAATTTTTTTTCTTATAGCCACATTTATCAGCAGTTCCTTTTATTGCTTCTGGATTTTGAACCATATTTAGAAAGCCTTTTCCTACACTGAAGTTAAAGAGGAATTCATTCATTTTTTCCCAATACTTCTATGGTTTCATATACTACACTAATATTCCTGATCTATTTGGAGTTTACTCCTATGTACAGAGTGAGGTATGGATCTAATTTCATCTTTTGCCACATTGCTACCATTTATTAAAAAGTCAATTAAAAAAATAAAATGACATAAAAAATAAAATAATAAAATAAAAGGTCAATCTTTGCCCCAGTAATTCGTGGTGAACCTTTATCGTGCACTAAACTTTCAGATATCTTTGGATCCATTTCTTTTCTTTTTTTGGTCTAATTGTCTATTCATGTGCTAGTACCATAATATTGAAATCATAGAAACTTTATGGTGTGCTTTAGGTAAAGTTAGTTTCCCTTACAGTTTCCTTTTTTAGTGCTCTCCTGATTACTTTTGTTTGTTTATTTTTCACATGAATTTTAATATCAACTTCTCTAACTTCATAAGAATGCTTGTTGGTATTTTATTGGGATTGTTGTAAGTTTTGCAGTTAACTTGGGAAGAGCTAACGTCTCTATAATGTTGAGTTGGGGAGGTCTCTGCATTTGTTCTGCTTTCCTATCTATCAGAAGACTGCCATTAATATTTTCATTCAAAGAAGAGATTAATAATGAAAAATTCAGGGCCCAAGGAGTCACTAGGCACCACCATCAAACACGGTGTGATGGTTATTGCCTCCTTCTTATTATCCATTCAACTAACGTGTCCTGAGCATTTACCTACCAGATGGTAGGCTCTATGCTAGGTCCTGTGGATACAAAAGTAAAACACCCGGTCCCTGCCCGGGAGGTGCTCACAGTCTAGTGGGAGAGACAGGTTATTCAATTGACAGCAGCAATTACTCTTCCTTTCTGAGGACAGCCCAGTCTTTTCACTGAGGAGGAGCACTGGATGCAGTGTCTGTGACACATCAAAGAGGATGTTGAAGTTGGTTGTATGAAACCTAGCTGGAAATTTGCTTCTCAACTTCCTTTATGCATTCATCAACTTGCACCCACAACTGCATCTTAGAAAATAATTTAAAAGTCTAATTGTAAAGTGTTGAAGCCCTTCTTGTTCATGCATGTGTATCTAGTGAGATATCCAGTAGAATGTTAAAATTAGTTGACTCCAGGGGCGCCTGGGTGGCGCAGTCGGTTAAGCGTCCGACTTCAGCCAGGTCACGATCTCGCGGTCCGTGAGTTCGAGCCCCGCGTCAGGCTCTGGGCTGATGGCTCAGAGCCTGGAGCCTGTTTCTGATTCTGTGTCTCCCTCTCTCTCTGCCCCTCCCCCCGTTCATGCTCTGTCTCTCTCTGTCTCAAAAATAAATAAACGTTAAAAAAAAAATTAAAAAAAAAAAATTAGTTGACTCCAGCAGCAGCTGGTACACAGCCAGCTCCTCTCCTCAAATCGCTTTATTTTCCCATGGCCATTATTAATTTGCCTAAAGAGGAAGCAAATCCTTAAAGACTTTTATTACTCTTCCCCAATTTTTCTACCAGCGCTTGTAATTTAACATTGGGTTAGCACTTTTGGGGGGTAATGGCAACACTGGGTATTATGTTTATATGCTTTGAACAAAATAGAGTTGCTGTCTCAGCTGGGTTAATAATCATTTCAAAACTTTCTTACTATGACTCCTTCAAGATGAATTCAATCTTATTTTAACCCCATGGAGAGTCAAGCAGAATCTTGAGTCAAGTGTGATCCTGTTGGGAATTAATTTAACACTTTAGGATTGTCAGTGTTCCTAGAAAAGAGGCAATTTACTTTCTGAGCTGTTCTTTGGTCAGATATATAGTAGAAAATTCTCAGTCTCGCATTCTCTTGTGAGGAAACAATGCTTGTGAGGTTTCACAATGAAAGTAAGATCATGATAAGATGTGGATGTGTGCTTCTAACTGCAGAATTAGACGTGGCAATTGCTTATACTAGGGAAAGGGATGTGGTGGGGGAAGGGAAGTAATCCTAGGCTTTTCAATTTTTTCTCATCTCAGTTTGAAAGTAAAAGGAGACGTGTTCACCATAGCTTTTGAAAAAGCAAAGACTGTTTCTTCAGGGCAATCTAAGAGTCCAAAAGGGAAAGGCATAGAATGTAGTCTCAGAAGCCTTTCAGAAGGAGAAGCAGGCAGCTATTATTCAAACATAAGCTGAAAGTAACCTTACATAGAATTTGTTCAAGTAACTCCTAGAATTTTACTAGTGGGTTCCCCTCCCTCCCTTCCTTCCTTCCTTCCTTCCTTCCTTCCTTCCTTCCTTCCTTCCTTCCTCTCTCTCTCTCTTTCTCTCTTTCTTAATTTTATCCCTATTTTCCACACAACTCTGTAGGCATTCAGTTAAATTCATTCATTCATTAAAAAAAATCCATTCATTCCCCCATCCTCCACCCCCACCCCCACCAAGAAGTCTCCAACCCCTTGTTCCAGCCTCACTTGCACCTTTGGTCTTTCATGTCATTCTGGAGTGGTGTTTCAGGAGAATTACATGGTCTCTAAGGTTCTGTGGTGTATCGCCATCCTCAGCAAACTCCACAGCTGTTCTTTTTGATTCTTATCCCCATTTGCCCAAGAACATGTCACATCCAGAGATCACCTAAAATCACCGGTCAAATCAATTAGTATCAAAAGTTTCCCTCCAGTCATTCTTCCATTAAGCAAGAGTATTCCAAAATAACAGGTAACCCTTATATAATGATACAATTTATAATCAGAAAATTTCAAAAACACAGGAAAGTGAGGCTACTGTGCCAAAGGATCGTTAAATACTGGCTGACAAGATGGGAAATGTGAAATATGGAATGAAATATGCATTTTCCCATTTAGTCTTCTTATAATTATACAAGATTAAAATATCTTTGATCTTTTTCCTTTCCTGTAGCCTTGTTTATTCAGAGTTTTGACAGGTGCCAGCAGGAGATGCAGACATGTCACAGTAGCTTCCCAGTAACTGCTGCCCCTCCTGCTCCTGCCAGTGTGGACAGAACATCCCCCACCCTATGTGAATCTTCTAGTAAGAACAGGGGTTTCTCAACACCCTTTCGGGGCCTATTGGCTGACTTAGAGGTAGTGTTTAAGCCTCATCCAGTGCAACCACATCCATCAAGGCACTTCATAGATGAACTTTGACTTTTTAGACTACTTAGCCTCTCCACACCTGGTCATTTCCATTTCATTACCTGTTAAGATTGGGCAGAATAAGTTATTAAAAGGAGCATTTCCAGATTTACTTGCTATGTCACTGCTCCTTTCCCTTCAGTGGTTTCAGTTTTATATTTTAAAAATTCCATGCAGAGGGGTGCCTGGGTGGCTCAGTCAGTTAAGCTTCAGACTTCAGGGCACGATCTCATACTTTGTGAGTTCAAGCCCCACATTGGGCTCTCTGCTGTCAGCACAGAGTCTGCTTTGGACCGTCTCCCTCTCCCTGCACCTTCCCTGAACTCTGACTGTCTCTCAAAAATAAATAAACATTTTTAAAAAATGTCATTCAGAGAAAACAGAGGGATTATTTATAAACTGATTAAATGAGATGTTAATGTTTAAGATAGTTTCCATGCCCTCCTCCCCAACCTACACTTCCCCCCGAGATTCAGAATTTGGGTTTTATCATGTTCGGACTAAACAAATAGAATGACACAATACTTATAACTACTTGGTACTTACTGGCTCATTGTCTTCCATGCATTCAGCAGTTACTACACCTTGAGTCTTAGAGTAAGCTTACTCTGACCTAAATATTGGAATTCAGGACTAGCCATGCTTTAAACCAACAACACTGCCCAAATATCCTCACCAGTTCTATCCCAGGGAGAGGTGGAAGGGAGAGAGCAGTTAGAAAGCAGGAGAGAGATACCACTGTGAAATGAGCACTTTGTTGCTATGACAAAAAACTACTTAAATTTTTTTTTCCTGACCCACTTTCTCTCCTACTGGGACTCCAATTATATTTGTGTGATATTATCTCACAGTTAAAGATCTTCTGATTTAAAAACCTTTTTTTTTTTCATTTTTATTTCAGTTTGGGTAATTTTTATGGACCTGCTTGAAATTCATTCATTCTTTTTTCTGCAATATCCAACCTGCTGTTAAGCCCATCCAATAAATTTTGACTTCAGATATTGCATTTTTAAGTTTTAGAATTTCTATTTGGTTATTTTATGGTGTTTTCATTTTTCATAGAAAATGGAGAGAAGATTCCATTTCTTTACCCACAATATGCATTTTCTTATAAATTCTTTGACAAATTTATAATAGTTGTTTTAAAGTTCCTATCTACTAATTTCAGTAACTAGGTTATCTCTGAGTCTATTTCTATGTCATCTAAATTTTATCTTATCACATTTTTCTACTTCCTCAGATTTTTGAGAGAGAGCAACAGAGAGAGGGTGGGGGGAGAGAGAAGAGAGAGATTTCCAAACATTGTGAATGAAAGACCACTGGAGCCTTTTGATCTTGAGCTGGGAGGGGTTGACCACAGTTTCAGGTATATTGGATTCACTTTTGACCCTGAGGTCCAATCACTGTGTAAATGCCCAGGACCATGTGATTGTCCTTTGCTCACTAGCCCAGTCATCCAAGGGGTGGCTATTTCTCCTCACCCCAACAAAGTCTTCCTATCTCTGACAGAAGCTGCTGCCATCTGCTACTCACTTGTGATGAGCTCATTTCTCTCTGGAATGTAGTTTATCAAGCCTTTTTTGCTGCCACTGTTCTTTACTGGGCTCATAGAGAAGTATGGCTTTTATATTGTCTGGTTCTTTTCTCATAATTACTGTCAAAGCAAAGGTCTTTTGCGTCCTTCTGCATCCTAACTGGAAGCAGAAGTCTAAGCCATTTCTTTAATTCAACATTTATATGCCCTGATGAGGGACACAGAACATTGAGGAATATCCATAATATCCCCAGAGAATTTCTATGGCATCAATGACTTCTATCACAAAGTAGAAAAAAAGATGGAGAATGAAATTTCTCAAGAAAATAACATTTATAATTATCTTTTCTAAATGAAATGACAGAAATGTAGAGAAAGGGATGAATAAGTATAGATTCATTAAGGGCTCCACATCACAAGATCAGAGACTATAAAACAACATTATTACAATCACAGTTTTTTAGATCTAGTAGAAAACCGTAGGTGGTCTACAGTCCAAGATCCTTATTTATACATATCAACACTTATTTGGGTTCACTTGATAGACTGAATGTTTGTTTTGCTTTTTCCAATGCCTAGGACAACCTGTGACTAAACAGTATTTCTTCCTCAGACCTATAATTAAGGTCAGTCCTTCCTTCGTTATTCCTCATAATCAAAAATCCCAGGAAGCATGTAATTTTTCCTGAACTCTAAATTTGAAGTCTTTTTTTGTAAAACATCAAACTTAGACCTTATACCTCATGGGAAAATTATACCATCTCTACATAAAGGAAAAAAAAGTTGTGGTAGGTGGTGGTGTTATCTTTTCACAAAAGATAACACCTCAACTTAGTTTATTTAAGGCAGGATAGGTCTGAAGGATCAAAGGCATTTTGCATTGCATATGAATCCTTCCAGATAGGTAGGATATCATAGAAAAAATATGTTAATTAAGAACTGATCTCAAACCCTTTAATGCTGACTCACATGCTCAGTGACTAAATATTGGTGCTTTGGGAATGTAAAAATTAAAATTAGAACTCACAGTAGTTGAACTATTTTCCCATAGTCTAAGGAGTGATATCCCCAGTGATTCCTGTCAGGATATAGTCAACTATTTGTTTGGTTTTCGATTTCAGCTGGGGTTTGTAACCTTGCTTCCTTTAGTGTTTCACAAAAGTTCTAGGAAAAGGTGCTTGAGAGTCATCTTCATGCTCTAACAGGAGATCAATAATTATTTCCTAAAGGAATTTCATAGTTCCAAAAAGCTAAAATAATTCAACCAGAAATAGCCAAAGAAGAATAGAAAAAGTGTACCAATGATAAATACCCTGCTGAGTAAACATAAACTATAAGAGAAACAGAAAACTTGGGAGCTGTACATATCTTCAGGGAGAAAAAGAGTGAAGTTTGTGATTGATAGGAGAGAGAGGTCTATGACTAGTTACATCAACTGTGATAATGGAGAATCATGCTATTCTTTCACAAAATAATCTGTTTATTGAATATGGCCAATGCATTCTTTGGAATTTATGGCACTACCAACAACTAAACATCTTTGAACACTCTTTCTTAGTCTCTCACAGAAAAGGTAGTTTCATTATTGTAAGAACATTTAAAAATAGAAATTAAACTCTGCTAGCTTTAGAGTAGCTCCCAATAGAAATGATTTGGTAAGAAGACTTAAAGATAATTTTGATTGCTACCTCCAACCATTTCCACGGTTCTTAAGGACTCTTTGTAGTTTGCTAACAAAATGCATTAAGTCTAGGCATTTTGTTTGCAGACTGTGGTCTCTTATCCAGACTTCAGTTTTCATTACTTTTATTTGATTTGTTTTATTTTTCCTTGTTTATTTATTATCATTATTTTAATTTTAAGAAGAAAGTTTCACCTTCCCTTCTAGTAGTGAGTATTCCAGAGAGCATTTGTCCATAAGGCAAAAGTGAAAAATGGGAAGATTTATAATGCTGAGGTTTGTGTTTCAATGACTTGAGGCACACAGAGAAGAGGAGAAATAGTTCCCTGACTTTTCTACCCCTGACAGCCAGTGTCCTCCTTGATCAAACTTAGCCAGAAACCAGATGGTACAGAGGGCTTTGAAATGCAGTCTACAGGGGTCAGCATCCTATGCCTACCTGCCTGGAACAGAGCACAAGGCAAAGAATGACTGAAAGAAACTATGCCCAGGATCAGCTCAAATCCCAATTCATAAGGGATCTTTGAAAAGCAATATGGCATTTGTAGTAGCATAGTGAAAGATTGCTCAGCTGACATCAAGCAAGAGTTCTTGCTATCCACTCACTTCATTTCCAATATTGTGTGTGTGTGTGGGGGGGGGGTAGTATTTAAAATGGGAAGATCTATCTATCTATCTATCTATCTATCTATCTATCTATCTTAATGTTTATTTATTTGGGGCAGGGGACACACGCAAGCAGGGGAGGGGCAAAGAGGGAGAGACAATCCCAAGCAGGCTTAGCCTTGTCAGCCTAGAGCTCAATGCAGGACTCGATCCCAGGAACCATGAGGAACCTGAACCAAAACCAAGAGTCAGACACTTAACCAACTGAGCCACCCAGGTGCCCACTGAAGATTTATTTATAAACAAGTGTTTTCCAGCAGAATTTAAAGAAAGATAATTAAAGATTAGGAGTCATTGTTTCACAATATTTTTTTTCATCATTCAAAGTTTATTTGGAATTTTAGTTGGTATGACATGTACATAGTTGGTTACATTGTTGATATGTAGATCTTCCTTTTTACATCATGTGACAATGTACACTACTTTCTGACATATATAACACACAAAATAAGATCCTTTAGAACATTTATGCACATTTGACAAAATACAGCATCCTTTCCTAATAAAAACCCTCAAGAAAGTTGAGATAGAAGAAACATACCTTAACATCATAAAAGCCATGTATGAAAAGCCCACAGCTAATATCATCATCAAACTCTCACCACTGTTGTTTAACACAGTATTGGAAGTCCCAGCCTCAGCAATTAGACAGCACAAAGAAATAAAAGGCATCCAAATTGGCAAAGAAGAAGTCAAACTTTCACTTTTTGCAGATGACTCTACATGGGAAACCCAAAAGACCCCACCAAAAAGCTGCTAGAACTAATACATGAATTCAGCAAAGTTGCGGGATACAAAATCAATGTACAGAAACACTTTGCATTTCTATGCACCAATAATGAAGCAACCGAAAAAGAAACCAAGAAACCGATCCCATTTACAATTGCACTGAAAACCATAAAATACCTAGGAATAAACCTAACCAAAGATGTTAAAGATCTGTATGCTGAAAAGTATAGAAAGCTTATGAAAGAAATTGAAGAAGACACAAAGAAATGGAAAAACATTACATGCTCATGGATTGGAAGAACAAATATTATTACGATGTCAATACTTCCCAAAGCAATCTACACATTCAATGCAATCCCAATCAAAATTGCACCAACATTCTTCTCAAAGCTAGAAAAAAGAATCCTAAATTTTGTATGGAACCACAAAAGATCCCAAATAGCCAAAGTAGGGTTGAAAAAGAAAACTGAAGCAGGAGGCACCAAAATCCCAGACTTTAGCTTCTATTACAGAGCTGTAATCATCAAGGCAGTATGGTATTGGCACAAAAACAGACACATAGACCAATGGAATAGAACAGAGAACCCAGAATTGCACCCACAAATGTACGGCCAACTAATCTTCGACAAAGCAAGAAAGAACATCCAGTGGAAAAAAGACAATCTCTTTAGCAAATGGTACTGAGAGAACTGGACAGCAGCATGCAGAAGAATGAAACTGGACCACTTTCTTATACCATACACAGAAATAAACTCAAAATGGATGAAAGACCTAAACGTAATACAGGAAGCCATCAAAACCCTAGAGGAGAAAACAGGCAACAACCTCTTTGACCTCAGCCACAGCAACTTCTTACTCAGCATGTCTCTGAAGGCAAGGGAAATAAAAGCAAAAACGAACTATTGGGACCTCAAGATAAAAAGCTCCTGCACTGCAAAGGAAACAGTCAACAAAACTAAAAGGCAACTGACAGAATGGGAGAAGATATTTGCAAATGACATCTTGGATAAAGGGTTAGTACCCAAAATCTATAAAGAACCAGTGAAAAAATGGACAGAATACACAAATAGACACTTTTCCAAAGAAGACATCCAGATGGCCAACAGACACATGAAAAGATGTTCAACATCACTCATCATCAGGGAAATACAAATCAAAACCACATTGAGATATCACCTTACACCTGCCAGAGTGGCTAAAAGTAACAACTCAGGAAACAACAGATGGAGAGGAAGTGGAGAAAAGGGAACTGTCTTACACTGTTGGTGAGAATGCAAACTGGTGCAGATGCTCTGGAAAACAGTGTGGAGGTTCCTCAAAAAATTAAAAATAGATCTACCCTATGACCCAGCAATAGCACTGCTAGGAATTTACCCAAAGGATACAGGAGTGCTGATTCATAGGGGCACATGCACCCCAATGTTTATAGCAGTGCTTTCAACAATAGCCAAATCATGGAAAGAGACCAAATGTCCATCAAACTGATGAATGGATGAAGAAGACATGGTGTATACATGCGATGGAATACTATACAGTCAAAAAAAGGAACGAAATCTTGCCATTTGCAATGATGTGGATGGAGCTACAGAGTATTAGGCTAAGTGAGATACGCCTGTCAGAAAAGATGAATACCATATTTCACTCACATGTGGAATTTAAGAAACAAAACAGATGAACACAAGGGAAACAAAAGAGAAGCAAACCAGAAAACAGGCTCTTCACTATAGAGAACAAATTGAGGGTTGCTGGAGAGGAGGTGGGTGGAGGATGTGTTAAATGGGTGATGGGTACTAGGAAGGCATTTGTTGTGCAGAGCACTTGGTGGGGCGCCTGGGTGGCTCAGTCAGTTGAGAATCCGACTTCGGCTCAGGTCATGATCTCGCGGTCCGTGAGTTCAAGCCCCGCGTCAGGCTCTGTGCTGACAGCTCAGAGCCTGGAGCCTGCTTCTGATTCTGTGCTCCCCCCCTCTCTCCACCCCACCCCTGCTGTACTCTGTCTCTGTCTTTCAAAAATGAATAAACATTAAAAAAATTCTTAAAAAAAGAGCACTTGGTATTGTATTTAGGTGATGATTCACTAAATTCTACACCTGAAACTAATGTTATACTGTATGTTAATTAACTTGAATTTAAATAAAAACTCAAAAAAAAAGATTCTGAATTAACGGATCCTTGAGAATTATCCCATTGGACTTAGAACCAAAAAGAACTGGGAGTGCACGTGGTTGGGTGGGGGAGCTGGCATCAGGGGTACAAGATATAGGGTCTGGACTTTGCGGCTGCAGCTCTGGTATCTGTTTTGCAATATTTAGACTCCCTATAAGCTGCCCACCATCTGCAATAATAACTTAAGAATATTTCTAGGTAAAGTAATAATTTATGTCTTCAGACAAAATTTAGTTAATATTCCATGGCAATTTACAAAACATAAAATGTTCCTAATCATCCGTTCATCCTCAATCATAAGGATGTCAGGAGGAAGTAGGAAACAAATACAAATACTATATCAAAATATTATTTTAATTTACAATATGGTTTTAATTCAACCAGGAACTAGGATAGCCTTTTGCTACTGGCATAGTTTTTTGTTTTACTTCTACCACATTTTGGCAACCACCACATAACGAAATCATATATATTTATATAAAATTAAGTATGAATATAAACTTACTTTAAAATATAACAACATACTTTTATATGTGCACATACGTGTCAAGTCATATTGTGTTGAAAGGCTATCCTGTATGTCCATCTCAATGTAAACATCAGCCCATGATAGCACAAGTTCCATTTAAGGTTAAGGCTATGGCTAAGCTCCACTTTCTCCAGAGCACAATAGCCCCGAGAGAGCTGTTCCTGACCTTCTTTGACCTTCTTTTCTAAATCACTCACCTGAGATTCATATATTGGTAGATATATTGTCATATATTGCTGTCTTATATTTAAACTCTTGAACATTTGGATATTTGCACATTTTTTTCTCTAAGAAAGTTTTATGCTCACTAAACACTGTATCCTTTATATACCTCTTCCTCAGCTCCACATACAGTGTCTGCCACAGAGTAGGCCTCATTAATCAAGCATACCTGGACGCTGCTAGTTTGCTGAATTTCTAGCTGGAACCCTCTTTCTCAGAATTTCTGGGCTTCCACAATTTCTAGGCTTCCAAATTTGGAAGACTATTATTCTCTCTCTAATGAAATATATAATCTTTTTTAAAATAATAAAACAATCCATGGTAGATAAACTCCGTGTTTTCGAGGCTATCTGCTAGAGCTGGAGGGGTAGTTCCCCTAAGAAATGCCCCATCCTCCTGAAATAACTCATCAGTTCCTTGGCAGGTGGATCATCTACTGTTACTGTTTCAGCACCTTTAGCAGAAAGTTGCTTTTTGGCAGTCTCCCTGCTGGACCCCAACAAGCTGGCTCCTTCTAGAAGATTTAATTGAAAGTCTGTAAAGTCTTCCTCATAACATCAGAAGTACAACTGAATACCTGCTTTATTTTTTTTGGTTTAGTTTATTATACTAGTCAGGGTTCTTCAGAGAAACAGAATCAATAGGGTGTGTGTGTGTGTGTGTGTGCGCGCACATCCTTGTATATATATATTTAATATGAGATTCTTCTAAGGAATTGGCTCATGTAATATTAGAGGTTGGCAAATCCAAAATCTACAGGGTGGGCTTGCAGGTTGGGACCCAGAGAAGAGCCTATGCTGCAGTTCAAAATTTCCATATGCCACAGGGTTCTTCTCTTGCTTAGAGGAGGTAAGTCTTTTGTTCTGAAGGTCAGGCCTTGAAATGAGTGCATGAGGCCCACCCATTATGGTGGACAGTCTACTTTATTCAAAATCCACCAATTTAAATGGAAATTTCATCCGAATCACTCTCAGAAACATCTAGAATAATGTTTGACCAAATATCTGGGCACTGTGGCCCAGCTACATTGACACATAAAATTTTCCATTACATTTAGTTTATTATTTTCTTTTGACCTCAGGTGCCCCAACACTCCCTAAGCTTAATGTGACTTACCTGCCAAAGGCAGGGACCCCCTGCATCTTATTCATCACTGGATCCACGATACCAGTTCCATAGATGGATGAACACCAAAAATTGTCACAGGCAAAGGGTGTAACATGAGTGAAAACTCCAAGCTCGTTATTATCACAGCTGGGGCACATCAGCAAGAGGGAGAAAGCCATCTTAAAGTGGTCCATCCTAATGTGAACATCTGTAAATTCATCATTCCTTATACTATAAAATACAGTCCAAAGTGCAGGTTGCTTGTTATTTCCAATCCAGTGGATATCTTGACCTCTATGGCTTGGAAGATAAGTGGCTTCCCCTAAAACTACGTTATAGGAAGTGGTTGCAATCTGGATTCAGCCTGGTTCTGCTACCTAATGGGGAAAAGGCTGGGAGTTCACCCATTAATTGTCATGGGTGGGCCCTAGGGGAGCACGGAGACTCAGGGGTGCCTGTAGGGAGTAAAGGTTGCTGGTCTCTCTGAAGAATCTGCACCTGACTTAGGCACTGATGCAGATAAGGAACCGCAGAAAGAGGTTCACAAACAAGTGGTTGACTGTGCCTATGAGGTGATCAAGCTGAAAGGCTGCACCTCCTGGGCCACTGGACTGTGGCAGATTTGGCAGAAAATATAATGAAGCATCTTAGGCGGGTGCATTCAATTTCCACCATGACTGAGGGTCTCTATGTCCATTTGAAGGAGAGAGCAGATACGCTGTGGGGGATCCAACAAAAGCTGCAGTTCTAACGTTTTATTTATTTTTTTAATGTTTATTTATTTATTTTGAGAGAGAGAGCAAGGAAACAAATGAGTGGGGGAGGGGCAGAGAGAGAGGGAGAGTGAGAATTCCAAGTAGGCTCTGCCAGCACAGAGCCCAGTGTGGGACTGCAACTCAGGAACCATGATATCATGACCTGAGCTGAAATCAAGAGTCAGAGGCTTAACCAAGTGAGCCACCCAGGTGCCCCAGTTCTAAAGTTTGCTAATGTTGTACCATTTCACTGTCTAGACTGCAACAGGATTTTAGTTGGAGGTTGTGTTTATTGCCTTATTATTTGACCTGCTCCTCAAGTACTAATATTAAAATGACCTAGGATCAACATCCATTTCCTAAAGTTACAAACAGGAATGGTTCACACATCCCTCCAGCTGTATCCTAATGTTCGATGATACCTGTCTTGTGTTGTCCTAAAGTAGTTAATGTAAATAGCTCCATCACCTCAGCAGCACCACTGCCAATGTTGCATAGGCTGCAGTTGCTAGTCAAACCAGATGTGTATCTACTGTGTGTTAAAGAAACTTGGTCTCTTCACCCAACATGCCTCGTCCAACCTTTTTTTTCTCCTATCAATCACTTGCTGAGATCCAATGTATAAATTTAATAGTGCATATATTGTGCATAACTGTTCTAAAGGATCTTACTTTGTGCACAGTATATATCAGATGCCTCACTTGGAGGCCATAAAGGCATATATTGAAATGGATCATCCTAAATAAACGATATATAATGAATAGATTTCTATTCATGACGTTGGCCAAATAATATTACCTTACATTCTCACAGGGGTAGGGACTGTTTGTTACTTGATAAAAGAGACTCTATTTCCACTAGCACACTGAAGCTTTTTGGTAGCTTTCTCCTTCTTGCTCCCCTCCCTTGTCACCTGTCCTTTGCATACACACATGCACATCCTCCTTCCTTATATATTATGCCAAATATTTCTGGATCTTAGTATTTCCCCCAAGTATGGAATAGGAAAAATGTTAGTGCTAAGATTTGAAGAGCTTTATGTGAGATTCTCTTGTTTTCAGCGAGGACTCTCAGATGTTCTTTTGCCTCTTGCACTGTTCAAACTCACAGGCTCCAGCATCACATCTGAGCATGTGGTGGTCATGATGCTTGTGTAGCTTTGAAAATGAACACTGGGGTTGGTGCCCAGAACCTAAATGAAAAAGGCAGTAGACCCACAAGTCACTTAATGTGCCTTGTCCCTCCTGCTTCCTTCTCTTCTGGCTAGTTTCTTCTCAGACCTATATTTACAGATGGAACCTGAACATGCAGACCAAGTGATTTTGCTTTTGAACAGGAAATGGATGGAAATGTTTGCAAAGAAAAGATTTAAAATTGTTGGACACTTTTTCAGCTAACTATTTTGGAGGAAAATGTTTATGCTGCCTCTGTTATGTATTTTCTTCTCCATGAAAATACTATAACATGTAGGAAACTCAGACAGAAAATAGTCTGTAAATGCATATTTTTATATGTGGGCTGCTTACCCAGTTTTCTTGTTCTGAACTCCAGAATCTTGACTAGATGAATGAGGTATAACCTGCCCAGTTCTGATTTTTATTCAAAATACAGGTTCTTTACCTTTTTAGGGTTGCAAGTCTCTTTGAGGATCTAAAGAAAATGATGGGCCCTTTACCAAGGAAAATTCACATACTTACATGCAATTTTGCATAGATCTTTAGTCTCGATTCAAAGATCCCCTGCAAGTTTATGCATGTGAGTCCATTTAAGAGTCTTGACCTATGGCAAGGGATTTTGCTTACTCTAGACTTTATAAAGAATTAATTGAGAATAGCTGAACCCATTCATATTATGAAAAAAGCTGTATATTTCACTAAATTATTAACCTAACAGTGAAATTCAGATGAATGGCAGTGGTTTTGTCACAAACTTGCCATTTCCTTCTCACTGGGGAGTCTAGGGGATATAGTCTCTACCCTGGGGTAGCTTGGATTCCATGGTTCCTCGAGCTATAACAGCACCTGCTGCTCTTTAGAGCCATACTGAGATGTACATGTTTATATTAGGGATGTAACTCACTCTTTATTTATACACTTGTGCAAATTTCTTTTTTTAAGTACAAACTCTCTCAACTGTATTGCCAAGGAGTTCTTTTTCTCTCTTAAAAAATGCCTGCTATCAGTAAGTTCCCAAAGAACTTTTCTCTCTGTTTGCAGGAAGCTGCAGTTTACGACCTATCTTTGTCTTGAGTGTATTCCATCACTCTTTGTTCTATGCTCCTTGCTATCCTTAGGGGTTGGAAGAAGTTTTGAAACACAATTTTGCTTGAAAAAAAAAAGTCTTTGTAATTGAGGTTTGAGCTACAAGCAGATCTCTTGCCCCAAATAGGGTAGAAACATGTAAGCCATTACACCTCCCGTCCCTCTCCCCCAACCACTGACTGAAGCATTTAGGGTGCCCCCATAACTCATTATGCTTAATAGGCAATGACAGATTGAGCAGAGAATGTAAGCAGAAAGTAAAGTTACTGTATTTCATAGTTATCCAGTCTCACCTCACACACCTTTACCCAGATACTTTAAAAAATTTGCTTCAGGCTGATGTTTTAAGGCAAAGCTTTATGTGGTGAAACTACTTGAGAGCCATATCCAAGCAAATACATTTCAAAAAGGCAAAAATTATTTCTAAGGCCTATAAGTGTAAAGACAGTTAATATATTCACTCATTCTTTAATCCATTAATTATGTGTTATATGAAATACAGCAAATGTGAAGTAAGCCTTCTGCCTTCTCAAAAATTATTGAATGATAAAAATAAAGATTTCAGATAAGAAATCAGCTATTAGCTTTGTATTGAATCGATGTAATAGGCCCTGTGGAATGTCACTTTTAAGCTTCTAGTAATTTAAAAATGTGCTCTTGGGAGCTAGTAGAAGCTGGTTCCAGCACATCATATATCAAGTATCCATCTTATTGGGTTTTCTATTTTCACTGGTCTATCATTGTTTCATTGGTCTATTTGTTTCTGTGTTAACTGATACAGATGAATAATAAGTATTGGTAGGCTAAATCTTCCCATTTTATTATTTTGGGCGAAGGGGTGTTGGGTATTTGTGGGGTTTTGTTTTCTTGTAAAGGAGAGCCGTGTAGAATCTCTTGTTCAATTTAGATTCTATCAAATCAATACTAACTCTGTTAGGAACCTGAAATGCAGCCTCCTGCATGGAGCTGGTCTTCTGGAAGATAAAAGAAGACCTGAAAGGAAAGAAGTAATCACTTTGCCCGAGAATATCTTAAATCTCTGCATTGCTGTTTTGGTGACTTCTCTGGCCTCCACTGCCCGCAGTAGAGTTTGGTCTATAATGGCATGACATTTCTTGACACTTTCAAAGAGAAGAGAAAAGGAGAGGTGCTGTTGAGGTTTATTTACTATTTTATTTTACTTTATTTATTTACTTTTTTTTAAAGGTTAATTTTCCACAGTAATTTCTAAAGTTGTGACTAGGGGGTGGAAAGGAGGAATTAAGTTGCTATGAATTTTTAACTCATCTTTGTAAGTAGTGTGTGAATGACAGTGGAAGAGAGTTTCAAACTGAAGTAATGGATCCATGACTTTCACCAAGGTCATTTTTCAGGTTACCTATATTTATTCTCTAAATACCTAATACCATCATATGACTCAGAGTTAAAAACATCTTTACCTAACAAAATTATAAGTTTTCTTTAGATTTCCTATATATGAATAGGAGTTGAGACTTTCCTCACAAAATACATGGAAATAAATGTAAACCATTTTATTAAGTAGGCTCCATGCCCAATATAGGGCTCAAACTCATGACCTTGAGATCAAGAGTTGCATGCTCTACTGAGTGAGTCAGCCAGTGGCATCATAAATGTAAACTTTTCAGTGTACTTTGTTAACATAAAGGTTTTGGTCTTTTGGGGGAAAAGACATGAAATGGGAAAAGAATAGTCTTTTGAACAGTGGTCTTGGGACAAGTGGATAACCACATGAAAAAGAAAGGAGTTGAATCCCCATATCACACCATATGCAGAAATTAATTCAAAATGGATCAAAGACCTAAATGTAAGAGCTGAAACTGTAAATCTCTTAAACAAAAACATGGGGTAAAATTTTGAGACCTTAGATTTGTTCACGGATCTTACTTATGATACCAAAACCGCAAATGACAAAAGAGAAACATAGATAAACTGGACTTTATCAAAATTGAAAACTTGTGCTTCAACTGACACTACCAAAAAACTGAAAAGACAGCCTTAACAATGGAAGAAAATACTTACAAAACATATATCTGATAAGGATGTGTGTCTGGAATATATAAAGGACTCTTTCAACTCAATAATAAAAGGACAAATAAACCAGATTAAAAATGGTCAAATGACCATTGTAGATATACAAATGGCCAATACACACAGGCAAAGGTGCTCAACATCATTAGTCATCATGGAAATGTAAATTAAAACCAAAATGAGATGCTACTTCACATCTGTTAGGATGACTATAATCTAAAAGTTAGAAAATAAGTGTTGGCAAGAATGAAGAGAAATTGGAACTCTCGTGCAATGTAAAATGGGTACGGCAATTTTGGAAAACAGTTTGACAATTCTTCAAAAAGTTAGACACAGACAAGTCTTCTAAAAGTTACCATAGGACCCAGAAATTCTGCTAGGTATGTAACCCAGAGAATTTAAAACACATGTCCACACAAAAATTTGTACACAAATGGGCATAGCAGCATAATGTAATAGCCAAAAGGTGACACCAACCCAAATGTCCCATTAATTGATGAATGGAAAAACAAAATGTGGTATTTCTACACAATGAAATATTATTTTGCCTTAAATAGAATGAAGTACTAATACATACTACAACATTAATGGACTTTGAAAACATAGTAAAAGAAGCTGGTCACAAAGACCACAAAAAAGGCAATTTATATGAAATTTCCAGAATAGGTAAATTATAGAGACATACAGCATATTAGTAGTTGCTTAGGCCTGGGGGTATTAGGGAAATTGGAGGATAATATCTAAAGGATATGGAATTTCTTTCCAAAGTGATAAGAATTTTCTAAGATTCATTGTGGTGATGATTACACAACTCTTTGAATATTCTGAACACCATTGAATTATGTGCTTTAAATGGTGATTATATTGAATTATATCTCAATAAAGCTGTTATAAAATCCCCCAAAACCCAGTGTGATGGTTAACTTTATGTGTCACTTGCCTAGGCCATTGTACCCAGATATTTGGTCAAACACTAGCAAACTAGTTGCTGTGGAAGATATTTTTATATGATACTGACATTTAAATAAGTAGACTCTGAGTAAATCAGATTACCTTCCATAATGTGGGTAGGCCTCACCCAAACAACTGAGAAAACAAGAGAAAAAAGACTGATGTTTCCTAAGGGAAAGGGCCAGTAGACTACCTTTAGACTCAAGGTGCCACATCAAATTCTTCCCTGAGTCCCTAGCCTACTGCCCTTGCCCACAGATTCTGGACTTGCCAATACCTACAATCACATAAACCAATTCCTTAAAATCAATCAATTCATCAATATCTCTCTCCCTGTCTCCATGTATGTGTGTGTGTGTGTATAAATAATATAATTATTATCTTTTAAATCTATTATCTATAAATCTATTAAAATCTAATTCTTTATAATGACATATATATACAGCTATAACAACACACTTTCATTTTGCTACTGTTATCTACTGTTGTGCCATTGGTGTCTAAAGGGTAGTCTTGACTTGGTACTTACTAACAGGGATCAGAAGTTACTCCTGCAGAGTCTTACGACAACTCAGAAGAAAAAAGTGTTAATTTTAAACTTGTTGAAAAAGGAAATGTTTATTTAAATTCTTCTCCCAGTGCTTACAGTACTTGGTCAAACTGGCACACACCTACAGGTATTGGCAGTATACGTGAGTACAATAATTGGAAAGCAATAAACATGAAGATTTATAAAAATGTTTCTATCTTTTGACTCACCACGTTCTAGGTATTCATCTTCAAAACTTACCTAGAGAATCAGAAAAACACTATGTACATATATACATATATATAGTACATATATAGAAATCTATATATAGATCTGTAATTAGTAAAAAGGTGTAGTTACATTAGTTACATTATATAGTCATATCTATTATAGTTTTTTAGTTGTGGGCTAAATCATGTCCCCCCCCCCCCGCCCCGCCCACCACTGCCAAATTTATGCGTTGAAGTCCTAACTCCCTATAGCTCAAAATGTAACCATGTTGGTAGATAAATTCTTATTCAGATAAATTTGTATTTAGATAAATTCTTATTGTAGACAAATTCTTTAAACAAGTAATTAAGTTAAAATGAGGTCTTCAGGCTGGGCTCTAATCCAGTATGACTCTTGTCCTTATAAGAAATGGAAATTTGGACACAAACATGCACACACACAGAAGAAAGACCATGTGAAGACAGAGGGAGAAGACATCCATCTACATGTCTAGGAGAGGGGCCTTAGAAGAAATCAACTCAGGGGTGCCTGGGTGGCTCAGTCGATTAAGCGCCGACTGCAGCTGAGGTCATGATATCACAATCCGTGAGTTCAAGCCCCGCGTCAGGCTCTGTGCTGACAGCTCAGAGCCTGGAGTCTGCTTCAGATTCTGTGTCTCCCTCTCTCTCTGCCCCTCCCCTGCTCATGCTCTGTCTCTCTCTATCTCAAAAATAAATAAAAACATTAAAAAAATTAAAAAAAAAAAAGAAGAAATCAACTCTGCCAACACGGTCTGTGGTACTTTGTTATGGCAGTGCTAGCAAACTAATACTAACATATAATACATAATTATAAAATTAAATAAATAAGCAATTATTATAATTATAAATAATTATAACTATTATAATTATAAAATAAGCAATTATTATAATTATAAAATTAAATAAAATCTAAATAGCAGCAAGATTATTTATTTCCAGCTCAGAGCTTGATGTGGGGCTCTGTCTTTCCACCATGAGATTATGGCCTGAGCCAAAAATCAAGAGTCAGAACTCAACTGACCAAGTCACCCAGGTGCCCCCGATAGTAGGTTTAAGTTAATGTATCAATATGTTGGCCTACAATATAGTCATTAAAATGAAAATTATGATGACTTTATTGCAAAAGAGATTACAATAGGCTATCAGCAAACAATAGAACACTATTCAGCAGTCAGAAGAAATAAAACAAAAACTATGTACATTCACATGCAGAATTCTCCAAAATGTAACACTGAGTGATTAAAACAACAACAACAATGTGATTTATAGCTTGATACTGTTAATACAAATGTAAAAGCACATCCACAATGAACAATATACATTGTTCATGAATAGGTATGCACTTAGATAAAGGTTAGATGATGTGTATTGGGAGAAAACACCGTAAGTGTATGAGCATGGGTGACTGTGAGTAGAGTCAGGGACTGGGGATCTGCAAGGAAGGGAACTGGCTAAGACACTAAGTATCCTGAGAAGCATGGAGGAACTGATGAAGGTAATGTGCTCAGAGGCAGAGGCAGCCAAGGAGGCTTGATTGCACCGATCCAACTGAGCCTCTGAAGTGCAACTAGAAACAAAGAGAGGCTGGATGAAAGTTCAGAATACAAGAAAATCTATCTATTCTACGGGTAGACATCTATAAGAGAATTTATATGACTGAACAAGAAATTGAGTAACAGAAAAGTAGGTAAGTTGATGGTGGTAAAATTGGGAGTATATATATATATTTTTAACTTTTTAAAGTTTATTTTTGAGAGACACAGAGACAGCATGAGCAGGGGAGGGACAGGGAGAGAGGGAGAGAGAGAATCCCAAGCAGGCTCTGCACCATCAGCACAGAGCCTAATGTGGGGCTAGAACCCATAAAACCGTGAGATCATGATTTGAGACGAAACCAAGAGTTGGACACTTAACTGCATGAGCCACCCAAGCGCCCCTAAGTTGAGAGTATATTTTTAAACTTAATTCTTTATTTTTGTTTTGATGAGAGATTTTTTTTCTTTGTTTTTTGGTCCTATAAATCAAGTTTCTGAGGCAAAATAAAAGAATGGAAAGTTGCCTTTTTAGTCCGAGATCTTCACTGTGGTATTCTGTTCTTTCCAGAGGGGAGAGAAACAAAACAAAACAAAACAAAACAAAACAAAACAAAACAAAACAAAACAAAACAGAATAACCTGGCTGTTGTCATCAACAAAACAAAATAGATACAATTTTCCAAAAATTCAAGCACAAACTTACCTGTTACCTAAATGATGTGCACAATTGAAACCCAAAGTGAATTTGCTTCATCTTTTTCATTCTGTTCCCCTTGTGTTTTTTCTTCTCAATTCCATCTCCCTCTTTCCCGCTCTTTCTCCAACAAACACCTAAAGTAAGCTTTGTCCCTTCTCCTCGTACCCTGCTGTCAAATGTAGTAAAGAGAACAAAGAAAAACCAATTTGACTCTGACTGCTCTGAGACCTTCAATAGTCATCTCAGTCACTAGGGGAGAAGAGAAAGCCTGCCCACAGATGCCAAGTTGCTCCACTCCCATGTTCCCTGGGCATTGTATGGAGCTGCCACCACAGCCAAATTTCCGGAGTGTGCTCTCTGTGGTGGAGGCAATCCAGGGTAGGAGGTCACTTCACGAGGAGGGGGCTGTTTCCTAGGTTCTGTTTTTGGGAGTAGATCAAATTCCGAGCCTTTTAATTGAAGTCAGCTGTGATATTTTTCCACCGTGAGGTGGAAAGCTTAAATGCCAGGCAGTGATTCTCTACAATCGCTGCACACGAAAATCCCCTGGGATGTTTTAAAACATACCCAGGTGTGCGTGCCAACTTAGACCAAACGAATCAGAGTCTCTGGGGGTGGCTCATGGGTACTGGTAAATCAGATGTGCAGCCAGGGTCATGCCCCCCTGGGCTGGGATCCTCATTTATTCGGTCTAGCTCTTCTACAATAAATTGAGTCAACGTGTTTAGTGTTACTGTCAGCCATCTACTGTAACAGATGTCAGGAGACTCTTATCTGTTTCTAATGAGACTGGCTTATCTGTCAGCTCTGATATTGAAAAAGAGGAGTATAGTGGTGGGATTATTTCTTTTCTAGAATGAGACCTTATTATTCTGTTGTTAATATGGTTTAATATTGAAATGAATGAATTTGCAGGCATGAGGCACCCTTTTATTTTATATTGCTAATCAAAACTACGTGAAAATTCCCCACAGTATATCTTACTAAAACACAAAGCTGATCAGGATATTTCTAAAAACTGATTCTCTAGAACCCTTTCCGAAAGGTAAGACAGTCAGTAATAAGAGTGTAAATAAATATTACTTTCAGAGTTTAACTTAGAAAAGATGTCAGATTTTGATCTCAATTACATGCTTCTCCCCGGTTGTATTAAGTAATTAATTTAGAGAGACTGGAGAGAAGGGACTCAGAAGGAAGGCTGAATACTCTTCTTTCATGGGTACAAACATGCTATATCTCCCATCTTTTAAAAAAACAAAAACAAAACTTCTCATCAATCCTATATCCTTTCCAGGTAACATCCTGTATCTGTATCCCTTTAGAAAGAGTAGTTTATAATAGCTGTTTTTCATTTTCATATTTTCTGTACCTGTTCTCACTTTAACTCTTTTGAGCCAGGTTTTATTCTTACATTCCACTAAAGTATCTTTTGGAAAGGCCACTAATAACTTCCTTGCTTTCAAAAACAACGGTTACATCTCAGTCCATATCTTACTCATCTCATCAGTGGAATGTAACAAGGTTGTTACTCCCTTGATCCTTTGCTTGGCATCTGGGATGCCACTTCCTCTTGATTCCCTTCCCATCTCCCTGAATGCTCCTCTGTGTCCTGTGCTGGTTCCTCCTCATCTCCTTCAACATTTGTATCAGATTGCCCCAGGGTTCCTTCCCCTGCCCTCTCTATCCTCTTCCTCTAGAGCCTAGGAGATTTCCTATCTCCTAAAATTCCACACATATGTTAATGTCTACCCATTTATATTTCCATCTTCTGTCTTTTTCCTCAAGCATAGACTCCTTTGTCAACATGTCCTCTTTGACATTAATAATCATCCCTAGTTTAATACATACAAAATGAACTCTTGGATTTTTCTCCTCCAGTCTATTCCTCCCACAATCCTCCCAATCTTAGTAAATGGCAACTTCATTCTACCAGTTGCTTGGTCAAAAATCTTGCCTCCATCCTTGATTTCTTTCTTCTATACTCCATATCCAACTTATTAGCTAATCCTGACAGCTCTACCTTTGAAGTTATCCAGAATGCTACCTCCTCCATTGCTACCACCCCATCCCTGATTACCATCACCTCCCATCTGTAGATTGCTTGCTGTTCTTTATGTTCCCGTTCTTGCCAGTGCTTCTCCTCCAGTCCTCTCACCCCTACTGCACACAGCAGCACACAACTCCACACGTAAGCCAGTGTATCATTCCTTGTTCAAAACCCTGGCAAGCTTCCCACATGGTTCAGGATAAAGAGCAAATCCTCACAGTGACCTCCGAGGCCCCACATGGCTGGGCCCTACCACCTCCTTGGCCTCTTCTCTTAGAACGGTCATGCATGCTCACTGGTCACAGCACACTAGCCTCCTTTCTGTTCCCAAACACCCCTAGCATGTGTCCTTCTTTCTGGAATGTTCTGCTTCCGTGCTCTTTCCTTTTGCAGAATGCTGTATTTCTAAAAGCCACATAACTTACATCCTTCCTTCCTTTTCTGCAAGTGTCACCTCCAGAGAAGACCACTCTGACCACCTTGTGTAAAATAGCAATATTTTTCTACTTCCCTCCCTTATCTTGACCACTTTGCTTTTTCTCCCCAGCGCTTATTATCAGCCAACATTAAAATTTTTTTAAACATTTTTTGTCTGTTCCCCCCACTATGTTGTAAGCTCCACAAGGCTATTTTGTTGACTGCTTTATCCATAGCACCAAGAACAATGCATGGCAAATGGTAAGTGTTCAGTAAATATACACTGTTTGAATTGTAACTCTGATTTCTTTAATTTCTAGAAAAATTTCTTTCCCATCCCATGTTCTGAATTTCTATTATTTGATCACTTACTCTTTGTATTTTTAACCAAATTACATTAATAGATTCCCCCAAACTCTGTGTATCTCTTAATAGGTACATGTCAGCACCATATTTCACTGAATATAAGACCTTATCAATTATAAGATACATGATTATTTTATATGCCACTAAGAAAAAAAATTGCTGCTGCCTATATAACATGAACTTATTGTAAGAAACATCTTTATGATTTATTAAAATTTAAGAAGTAAGTGTCTCTTAGAATTAGTGAAATATGAAATTAAGCATTTATCATGTGGCAGATATTACCCCTCTGTATATCAAGAGTTATAGAGGCTGGTGTGTGTGTGTGTGTGTGTGTGTGTGTGTGTGTGTGTGGGCCATGGTGAGTGTATTAAAGAAAGGAGGAGGGTAGCCATAGAGATTATTTTGTTGTGTGTGTTTGGTATACTGGAAGACAGAGTGAAAACTGATTTTATCTTAACAAGTTTCTTATTTTGTGCTTTTTTTTTAAATCTCATTTTGTGGCTATTGAGAAGCGTCTACTTTTTAAGGGATAGGCATAGGTGATAAAAATAGCACAAAACACAAAGACCAAGACAAATAATTTCCAAATTAATCCAACAAATTTATTTTTAAACAAATAAACAAAGTCTGGTGATATCTTTTGCAAAAGTACCAATTTCATTTGCTTTCATTTCAAAAGCATTTAAGCTTTCCCAAAAGGATGTTTCTGGTGAATAAAATGGAAATCCCAGGTGAAAAACTGCCAGCTCAGTTATCAGAGCGTTTGATTTAAAATTGCTGAGAGGCAGTTGACTTCAACTCTGCATGTCTGCAAGTCATTGTATCATCAGTAGAGCTTCTCTTGAAATTACTTGTACATAGATACTGAATCACTTTACATGGCAGCTGGTCGTAAAGGATCCAGGGCTTAAGACACCATGCAATATTAGATTAGCAGTAGTGTTTTACAGGGACATTATCACTGAGAACAAACAACAACATTGAAGGACAAAGAACAATTCCATCCTAAGCTACACAGTGGATTCCTACCCAATAAGAAGTGCTTTCAATGACTAAAAAGAACATCTTTTCTCATAAGGCAGATCATTTTCCATAGTGATTTGTTCATGCGTAACTCTAACCTCACATTTAATATTTTTAGATTCATTTCCACCCCGAAAGCCCTAAATTATGTACACTGAAAACTTGGGAGAAAGCAAGAAAGAAACTTTAAAGTAAACAGTATGTGTCAATTTCCCTTCTCTCCTACCTCTTGAATCTTTTGTTGGACTCTTTACTAGGTCTTTATTGGACTTATCAGTATACTGTACTGTGGGAAGGAAAAGTTTCAAAACAAGTGGAGTATAAGGTTCTATGTAAGAATGGGCTTAAACTAACTGGAAAGGGACGTCCAAGATCGGGGAGGAAACTGAAGGCTCACAGAGAAAGAAGAAATGAGTTGGAATTTGAAGCTGGTGCCTGAGAGAAGGTTTAAGCAGCTTCCATGAGAAGTGGACCTTTGGGGAGGGGGATAGCACTAAAGGAAGGGGGATGCTCTGCTATGTTGTATGGGCTACACACTCACCTGTATGCCACTCTGCCTCGTGAAACTTTACTGAAAGTGTGTAATCTTTTCAGTGCTTTTTGTTTTTTTTTTTTGTTTTTTTTTTTTTAATTTTTTTTTTTCAACGTTTATTTATTTTGGGGACAGAGAGAGACAGAGCATGAATGGGGCAGGGGCAGAGAGAGAGGGAGACACAGAATCGGAAACAGGCTCCAGGCTCTGAGCCATCAGCCCAGAGCCCGACGCGGGGCTCGAACTCCCGGACCGCGAGATCGTGACCTGGCTGAAGTCGGACACTTAACCGACTGCGCCACCCAGGCGCCCCATCAGTGCTTTTTGAACTTAAGCTTGTAACTTTTTGGAGGGGTGTGTGTGATAGGATAGTGAGATTGGCCAGGGTGAATGCAAATCAGTGTAAAAACGTCTAGCTTTATTTGACTCACATTTACTTACCTTCCCAAGACTCGATGGAAGAGCAGGCCCATCTTGGCTAAAATGCAAAGTATGCACAGTGGGCTTGTTTTGTCCAAAGGCCTCCCCCTCACTCTATATCAGCAGATCCACGGAGGTGCCCCTGACCCCTGAGCTGCCCACTTGTACTGGCCCATGTGCTCACATCTTCCATTCCATCCACCAGAAGTACCATGTCCTGAGTCCTTCTCCATTAGAGACACAGTAAGTGAATGGCCAGTTAAAGGGTGAGTAACTGGTAGGAGAATGTAGTGGTTAAGAACATGGAGCATGGAATCAAAGAGACCCAGGTTTGAATTAGTTCTGGCTCTTCCTAGTTATACTAAATTAGAAAAGCTTCTTAGCTTTTCACTTAGCCATTATTTTCTTCAGGTAAAAGAAAGTGAATGCCTACCTCTTCATGGGGGTGAGAAATTAAATAAAATAGTGTCTGCACAGTGGACACAATTGTTTTGATCTCACCAGCACTCCTTCTTTTTTTTTCTCCTGGTGACAGAGTCTGTCTCTGGTTCAATGCCCTATATCCCGGCAGCAGTGAGTCCATCTGAGTCTATCCCAGGGTTATGTTTAATCCTGGACCTAAGGAGAGGATAACCCTTTTATGCTCTTGTCATGATCCAGACCTGCTGATCCAGACCTGCTCTGTGGAAAGACCAGTTTGAACAAATCAAGCTGAAGACCAGTTTGGAGTAATATGGCTGGTTAGGATATTTAGATCAATTCTTACACTTAAAAAAAAATGTAAACTGTTTTTTATTTTGTTACCTTAAAATCATCAAGGAGCTAAAAAGATAGTAAGGTTACAACCTAAGAATGGGAATGAGGGGAAACTGCTTAAACCCATAGAGGATCTCAAAACTGAACTTCTGTTTTGATTAAGTCAGCTGTGTGGAGGACATAAATCCAATCCTAAAAATCCATCCAAGTTGTAATGTTTAATAACAGACTGGTCCTCGTAAAGCTACAGCCCCTAAAGGAAAAGACCTTAGAGTAACAGGATCTTGAAGTAAATCTGACTCCCCATCTCACTATCACTACCACCAGAAAAGACTGCAAAAGGAGGTTCCCTCGGAACAGTGCAGAACAGGAAGGGGGAAGTCCCTGGAAATGTAGAACTACAAGCTAGCTTTCCTGCAGTTTTGCAGCCCCAAATCATATCACTTAAACAGCCCAAAAAACCTTGAGACCAAATTTAGTTTGAAGTGGTTCTGGGCTGGTAAAGTTGTATGATAAAAGCAAAAGAAAAGCCTCACTAAAGAATTACTTTAGTGTAGGCATCAAAGACTTTTCATAAATGATTTTCCAGTAAAAACATGTGGATCTCACAGTAAAAAATAACAAAGCCCAGAAGGAAACAAAGCAACATGAGTGAAACTTCCAAATAATAAGCAAGAGAAACAAAAGACATTAGATGTTAGAATTAGTAGACAAGGTTTATTTTTTAAAATGTGTAACATGGTTAAGCAAAAAAAGGCAGGGTCGCAAACATCAGAAAGCAAATTTCAACAAAGTTCAAAAGACTGAATCCATACAGTGATGTTCTTGCACTGTGATTTATAATTACATTATAAATTACATTATAATGTAATTTGTAATTACAACACAATTATAAATTTGAAATAAAAATTAAAAAGACAATAATGTCCCTATATATTTGATTTTTAAGAAACACATTTGTAAATTAATAGAAAAAATATGGACATTAGAAAATATTTTTAACAGGATGATATTGTTTTCAAATGAAACAAGTAAACAACTAAAACGTGTCAGGTATATTGTAAGTCAAATTTGGAGGAAATTTATATTCTTAAAATATAAATAATTCCAAAAAATAAAGACTAAAAATTAATGAGCCAAGCATACATCCCAAGAAGTTAGAATAGAGGAAAATAAAGCCAAAGAAAGTAGAAAGAAGGAAAAAATATGAAAACACAAATAAATAAAATATGAAATAAACATGTAATAGACAAAGCCAAAGGATGGTTCTTAAAAATGCTAATATAAATTATAAGCCTCTGGTAAATCTTGTGAAGAAAACAGATTTCTGAGTCCAAGATGGGGCACAGAATCTATATATTTTTAGACTCTATGGCTTAACAGACATATGAAAAGATGCTCAATATCACTTATCATCAGGGAAATACCAATCAAAACTACAATGAGTTATCACCTCACACCTGCCAGAATGGCTAAAATTAACAACACAGGAAACAAGTGTTGGTGACGATGTGGAGAAAAGGGAATCTTCTTACACTGCTGGTGGGAATGCAAACTGGTGCAGCCACTCTAGAAAACAGTATGGAGGTTCCTCCATGCTAAATGTTTAGACATCCTAAATGTCTATCAACTGATGAATGGATAAAGAAGATGTGGTGTATATAATGTATTCACACAAACATACACATACACACACATATACAATGGAATACTACTCAGCCAAAAAAAAAAATGAAATGTTGCCATTTGCAATGACAGGGATGGAGCTAGAGGGTATAATGCTAAGCAAAATAAGTCAAAGAAAGGCAAATACCATATGATTTCACTCATATGTGGAATTGAAGAAACAAAACAAACTGGGGGGGGGGTGGACAGAAGAAAACCAAGAAACAGACTAACTATAGAGAATAAACTGAGGGTTACTGGAGGGGTGTGGATGGGGGGATGGATTAAATAGGTGATGGGCGCTGGGTATTGTATGGAAGCAATGAATCACTAAATTCTACACCCGAAACTAAAATTACACTGTATGTTAACTAACTGGAATTCAAATAAAAGCTTGGTAAGAAAAAAATAAAGAGCTCTATGGCTTAACAGTTCATGTCGCTTCAAACAAAGACCAATTATAAAATTGTGACTTTACTTACCAACTTTATGAAAAGGTTATGGTTTAAATAGACATACTTACAATAAAAAAAAAAATAAAGCCTAGGTGGTAATTATTTATACTTCTATGGTCCCTAATATCTCTTATCCCCTTACTTAGATTCTTCTTATTCTAGGGACTTCCAAGATTTGAAAGTAGAATAGCCAGTATGACTGGGCCATTCTCCCAGATTTTATCAGCTGCTTTTCAAAAAAGGCTCTCTGACTCCCTTAGAAGTCCTAGAACGGTGGGGCTCCGGCTCCCAGTCTTCTGTTCTCAGAAGTGGTAGAATTTGAAAATGGGCAAGATTTGCCTCCAGGACCATCTCTCTTCCTTAAAGTCTCCATCTGTCCTCCACAGGGAGGCCCAGCCTCCAAGATGCTGCCTCCACCTGTTAAATACCTTCTTTTTCCAACACCCTAGTCTGGACTGCTGTACTCAAATAATTTTGGGGGTTCTGAACCTCTTTCGATAGTCCAATTTCTAGAAGGATCCTAATCTCAGCTAGCTGTTGTGATAAGCTAATTTGTTTAAAAAGCTAATAACCAAAACGATTTAGGTGTTACTTCCTTGAGGCTGGCAGTTACTCAACTTCTAGGGAAATGAGGTTGCTCTGAACATATGTAAAGTTTTATTTGGATCTTGAAAAATATAGTGTTAAATGACCCAATTTCATCTTTTTATTTATTATTTATTTTTTTTTAGAGAGAAAGTGCACACACGAGTGGGGGGAGGGGCAGAGGGTGAGGGGACAATCTTAGCAGGTTCCATGCTCAGGTCATCGCGGAGCCCAACATGGGCTTAATATCAGGACCGTGAGATCCTGACCTGAGTTGAAATTGTCGGACGCTTAACCCATTGAGCCACCCAAGCGCCCCCAACTTCATATTTTTAGATGCTTTATGGATACAGAATCTTTTCAAAATTGAGGCTTGTAAATGTCCTGTTTGCCACAATCAAGAGTGACTGAAAAAAAAAATCTAATGAAGTTTAAAGAACCCATCTCAATGGTTTTATGAACCAGAAATGCGTAATGATTTACTTTTCTTATTTAAAATAAGCACTTGGGGGGTTATATAATCTTAGTCCATAAAATCCCTAATCTGATATGTAAAATTATCATGACTTGAATCTTTACCAAGAACATGAAGAATACACAAATATGACAAAAATATTGTCCTAAGAAAGATTTGAAGTTTAGCATAAGTGAATAAAATAGCAAGTCTTTGCAAGAGTGCTCAAGTTAGTGATGGCAATGGATTTACTCTCACACCAAATCATACTGTTGCCTCCAGACTTTTCAGTTGCCAAAAGTGACCTTTGATGGTCAAAGTTAATACATATGCACATGACTATTTTCTCAGTTCTAAATAAAGGTTAAAAGGCTAAGGTATTTTAGTTAACACTTTTAGGTATTTTATTTATTTTTTAATTTTTTTTTTGAGACACACACACACACACACACACACACACAGCATGAGCAAGAGAGGGGCAGAGAGAGAGGGAGACACAGAATCTGAAGCAGGCTCCAGGCTCCGAGCTGTTAGCACAGACCCTGGTGCAGGGCTTGAACCCACGAACCACAAGATCATGACCTGAGCTGAAGTCGGAAGCTTAACTGACTAAGCCACCCAAGCACCCCTGGGTGTTTTATTTATTAGGTATTTCATTAATTAAATTAATAAAGTGAATAAGAGTCTTTTAATTTCATGAATAAGGAAATGGAGACACAGCAAGGCAAAGTGACTTTCCTGTAGTCACAAAGGAAGACAGTGGCACATTTCCAATATATTTGATCTGTCCCTTCTTGCTAGTCTATGCTTCATTTAACCAGCTGAAGCATAGCAAACTCTGGGATTTGCTCACATAAGTTTTTTTTCTTTTTCAAAAAGGTGTGAAAACACTCAATGTGTTAAGGTTGGGCAGTGAAGCCAGATGTGGGCAGATGGCAGACTATGTGTGAACAGCCCTGACTCTTGCAAGGTCAATAGAAGGCAATGGAGCATTCATCTGACATTATATTCAAGTCTATAATCTCTCAAGGCACAGTAGGGGGAAGAGCCTCCCTGCCTTCCCAGGACAACCCAGTGTAAGTGAAAATATGTGTTTCTGAAGGTCACTGAAGGATCTGCAAAGAGAAGATAGTTGGTACTGACACATTCTCTACTTCTTGCTGTCCGTTTGATCATGATCAGGCATGTAGATTCACACATGCACAAGGCCACAATATACAAAGTTATTCAATGTAATATTGTTGTAACATGGGAAAAGGAAACAAGCTTTCTGTCCACCAGTAGGGTTGTGGACAGATTGTGACTTTATTCATTAATGGGAAACTTTAAGGTAGTTAAAGTAAATGAATTAGATCTACAAGAATTATTAAGTCTTAAAAGCATAATGTAGAAAGAAATAAAATGACATGGAAGTTGCTGGTACCTTTTGACCATCTATGTCACTCCCTTTTGGTTGTGCATTCGTAGTCAAACCAAGATAAAGATTTTCCGAGAAAATCTGCATCATCAAAGTCTTTGATTTTATATTTTCTAACATATCCTTCTACAGTAAAATAATCTATAACCTATATTTATAGAGTAATTGGTTTCTTTTCTACTGTGTCTGTTAATAATACTTCTAGTTCTGATAAATTCTATGTGCAGAATTCCCATGAAGATGTAGTACTGGACCACATACCTTATATGTGTTTAGAAAGAAAACTTATTTTATTTTATATATAATTGATTGTCAAATGGGCTAACATACAGTGTGTGAAGTATGCTCTTGTTTTGGGGGGTAGATTCCCGTGGTTCATCGCTTATATACAACACCCAGCACTCATCCCAACAAGTGCCCTCCTCAATGCCCATCACCCATTTTTCCCCTCTATCTCACCCCCCATCCACCCTCAGTTTGTTCTCTGTATTTAAGAGTCTTTTGTGGTTTGCCTCCCTCCCTCTCTGTTAGAAACTATTTTTTTCCCTTCCTCTCCCCCATGGTCTTCTGTTAAGTTTCTCAAGATCCACATATGAGTGAAAACAAATGATATCTGTCCTTCTCTGACTGACTTATTTCACTCAGCATAATACCCTCCAGTTCTATCCACGTTGCTGCAAATGGCCAAATTTCATTCATTCTCATTGCCAAGTAGTATTCCATTGTATATATAGACCACCACTTCTTTATCCATTCATCAGTTGATGGACATTTAGACTCTTAGAAAGAAAACTTAAATGTAAACCCTTTATTATAAAGCATATTTTCCAATGAAAACTTATGCTTTTAAATTAGTTTTTAATAAGCAATACATGTAAATAACTCAAACATCACAAAAGTATAAAAGGGTATATAGGAAATGTTTGCCATACCCTGTTTTCTGTCTACTCAATTTTCACCCCTCCAACAGGTGAAAACTGTTATTATTTTCATGTTGTAAAAGATTTTTAAGCCAATCGAAGAGATGTGTGATAGCTATGTAGTCCAAGTGATTTGTTTATTAGGAAATTTATACAAACATATTTATAGAGAACTGGTATGCATAAATCAATATGCCAGTGTAAGATAAGTAAGACCCATTTTTCCCACTGCAGAGCCTATCATCTAGGAAGAAAAACTAGCAAATTCATTTGTTTTTTTAATCTTTTTTATTTTTTTAATGTTTATTTTTGAGAGAGATAGAGGCAGAGTGTGAGTGGGGGAGGGGTAGAGAGAGAGGGAGACACAGAATCCTAAGCAGGCTCCAGCATGGAGCCCAACTCGGGGCTCCAACTTAGGCACTGTGAGATCATGACCTGAGCCGAAGTCGGATGCTTAACGGACAGAGCCACCCAGGTGCTCCATCAAATTCATTTGTAAGAAAAGCCCCAGTTTGGGATTCATCCCATTGTTATAGTCCACAACAGATCACAAGTTCTGATCTTTATTCTGGAAACATGGTCATGTAAACCATAACCATAAGAATTGTATGAATAAAAGAATACAGAATTACATGTGACTTGTTAAAAGACACATTTGCCATAATCTCAAATGATGAGTATGATATCAACATTGAGAGAAAGACATTACAAAGAGAAGAAACCACATTAGCAAACACAGAGAGGAAGGAGAGTATGGCACACTTAAGGAATTACAGGTAGCCTGTTTTGGTTGAAGGGTCATATGTAGCTGAGATTTTGTTTATATTTTGGGAAATATTGAATGGGAAGCCAGGAAAGTTTAATTTGGAGGCAGACTATGGGAAATCCCCAAATCCTGAGGTAAGCAATTTGTGTTGAAATCCACATGTATAGTGAAACTGTTGAAAGTTTTTGCACCGGCACATGGCATGATCAGGGCGGGCTGTCAGGATGAGTAATTTAGTGACAGTGTAAATTCGAATTGGAGAATGTGAAAACTGGACTTAAAAAAGATGAGTTAAGGAGGAGAAGCATATACCGAGTTGATTATAGTTTATACCTGGTTTCCTTATATAATCATTAATAGCACATTATTTCAGTCTCAAAAAATATTTTGGCCTGGAAGATAAATTAATACATTCCCCCAGTTAGGAGAATTTTACAATATTCCAAGCACATAAAAGTTGGAACTGGAACTTGGGAAACATTTTCAAGACATAGGAATTAATATTTATGATGCTTGGTAATGAGATATGAAGGCAACAGAAGAGAACCAGTTTAAGATATTGAGTCCATTAAGCGAGAGGGAGATTTGTGGTACCAAGATGTAAACTAGGATAGTTAGCGGTAGGAGCAAATTTATAGGTAATGTAAGAGAAAGTTTTGGTGGTCTATCCCACGCTTTCCCTCACCTCCACTTCTTTCTTGTTAGAAGAGATCCAAATTTGACTATTCACTTTTTGCTATATAACCGTATTCTTATGGTAAAGGAATCCAGGTTAGTCTAAGCTAATCATTGTAACTAATCACTGCCGTGATTGGCTTAGGAAGGGTCATGTGACCTACTTCTGGCCAATGAGATGCTGAGGGGAGGTTAATAGGAAGTAACACATCTGGAAAAGATTTATTACTTCTTATAAAAAAGCCCAAGGAAAAATAGGGTCTGTATTGCTACCTTCAGACATTGGTATGAAAAAAAAAAAAATAGCTGCTGAAGCTGCTGTAATCATCTTGGGATCTGAAGTGTATGCCTGGTGATATGCTGGGATGGGCAGAGTGGTAACATAAAGGGGGGCGGTGATGCTACTGACCACTGAATTAATCACTTCTGGAGTCTCTCTGCCTCAGGACTTCTTGTGAGATGAGGTGACAAATCCCCTGTTTGGAACATTTTCAATTGTGTCTTCTATTAGTTATATTTCCAAAATTCTCTTAAGTGATACAAAGATAAGTGCAGGGATAGGTTAGATCGGTGGGAAATCATAATGTGACCCCGGATTAATATCTCAAGCTGAAGTAAGCCCTTCATCATTTAACCTTCCATAGAATTTCATCTATACATCTCATTTGTTTCTTTTCCCTTTCTAACCAATACTATAACCATCCGAGTAGATGTCCTGTGTCTTCCTTGAGACTGTAAACCCTTCTTCATGTTGTATCTTTGCAGCACACATACCATTGCTTATATAATGGAAGTCCTGAATAAGTAGGTCTTTAAGTAATTAATGAATACATTGAACAACTCTAAGTAAGGCACTTAGAAGGTACACTGCCCAGATGTCAAAAATAAATGTGCTATTTAGGCAATATTAGAGAGTAAGCTATTAGAGATGTTTGAGAAAAGGTTATATGTATATGTACCATTTTATAGCCTGAACCATCTGGATAATTTTGGTATAGAAAAGTTTTTTCAGTGTAATTGATCAAAGTGTGTAAAAGTGTTTTAATAACTAGTTATATTTTCCAGGAGATGTGTAAGAAACCTGAGATTTGACCTCAAAAGAGTGTGCTTTAAAATCTACTTCACTAGAAATGATAAATAATCTAATATATGTGAAACCACTTTGAACTCTTTGGAAACTTCTATATGAATCAAATACATTGTAAATACTAATGATCCATATTTGCAATATGCAAGATTGTTAGCAGTGTTACATTGATGCCTAAGTTACAAAAATACAATTTCTTTCATCCCAGAAAGCTTTTTTAAAAAAAGCAATGAATAGAATTACAAATAATGGTTATTGGTTCTCATAATTGTTATTTCTAAGCATAATTGTTAATACATTACCACAGAACTCTAACACTTCACATTATGTTGACCTTGGAGGCAATTTCATGCTTACTAACACTTGAAGCTACTAACACTAACGCTTGATGCAGTGGAAGTTTGGATTTGTCACATTATAAACATGAAGACTGACGGAGTTCCAAAAGAAACAATCTATTAGTAGTTTTCTGAAGTGGAGATTTTTAGAGGCTTAGAGGGAAAGAGCTAAACTTGAAGATGACTATGGGCCAAAGGTGAGAAAGAACCATAGATAATGTCATTAATGATCTAAATCAAGAATGTGTTTTACATTAAAAGGGCTCAGTAAAAATAACTGAAAATATATCATTTTCATAATGTTTATATAGTGGAAAAAAATTGATTATATAGTGGATCCAAAAATAGTTATGTTTAAAACATTTTTGAAATAAGTATATTTATTTCATTATATAAACATATATGAAGTATGTTTTATGCTTATAATAAAATTTTAATATAATTAATACTAAATTAGTATTTCATTATCAACTTATTTGTTATAATAGCTGTTATATTTATTATTAAGTTTGTTTATTTTTATAAATTTAAAAATCTGTTTATAAATAAAATAAAAATATTAGCATATATTACATCCATATGCATTTAATAAAGATTTCAAAACCCTTCTTTATATCAATTACTTCAACATTAAAACTACAAAAACAGGTAATAGTACTTATAATGTATTTATATAATTTCTCCACTTCATTAATATTATTTCCTGAAAAACCATTTTTTCAATATAGTATTCTTTTCTTTTTTTCATAAAAATGCCTGAAATCTTCAGAGGTTCAAATTATGGTTAGTTGTATTTTCATTTGGTTCATTTCTATAGATCATGATCTTTTCAATAGAGAAAATGCTCTTTCTTTAGGTACTGATGTAACTGATAAATTCAGAGAAAATTCTGACAAATGGAGGATATTGCTAATGATATATTTTTACATTACGTGTCAAAATATTTCCTCCAGAACTTTTTGCTTCCATTTAGATTAGCTTCCTTCAGCAAATATTTTTGTAAGACAAAACTCACCAGTAAGCTGCCTGTACTCATTATTCATGTAGATGTTTTGCCAAATTTAAATACTATAATATGTTTAAGCTTTATTAATTTTACTTCATTCTAAGGCAAAATATAAATTTATATGATTGAAATATAAGCTACATCAAAAGTTTCTTTTTTAAGATATTCCAAAGTACAATTATGTAATTTCAAAATTATATCCTGTACACTGTGAGAACTCTCTTGGCTTACCTCATTTATTTTCTGTTTTGCTTTTGTAGGATACGTTATTTATAAATTTTGTTTATTTACTGGAATTTGCTAAAAACTTCAAAGTTAAACTTTACTCCATTTGCTGATTATTTGACTAAAGATGTCCAATTAATCTGAAACAAAATACAACCCCAATTAATATAGAAGATTTTGTTATCATGGTAGAATATCAGATTGGTACATTAGGTTTACCTAAAAATCAGTCCTTTAAAGTATCAAACATTTTAAAATTCCAATTTTTGATGGGAAACCAAAAGAGAAACTTAATACTACCCTGCTAATTTTTTTCAACATTAGCTCTGAACCACACCCACACCAATTCCAAGTATATTTCTGATCTATAGTTTTCTTAATTTAGTAAAAATATTGTTTTCTCCATGATGCCTTATTCACCAAAGTTTGAATTTGTATTTTTACCAGAAAAGCAATTAATTTTCCTTCAATGATGAACTTTTAAAATGATTTCACATTCATAGTAATGAGATATATATTATTTTTGACAGAATGAAATTATAAAATACTATAATTTCATGAATTAGATTAAAAAACAAAGTTATTACTGATTTAATTGATTTTCTATTGAAGCCTTTGATGATACTAATGTCATTCCACTATTTGTACTTCTTTTTCTAGTACTGGAACCAACATGTTAGTAATAATTCATTTCTAGGATGCCTGGGGGCCTCAGTCAATTAAGTTTCCAACTCTTGATTTTGGCTAAGGTCATGATCTCACAGTTCATGAGTCTGAGCCCCACTTTGGCTTTGCACTGACAGCATGGAGCCTGCTTCAGATTCCTTGTCTCCCTCTCTCTCTGCCCCTCCCCTGCTTGTGCACGTGCTCTTTCTCTCTCTTTCTCTCTCTCTCTCAAAAACCAAAAGTAATAATAATAATTCATTTCTCACATGTGCACAAAAACTTGGGTATATGAGTGAAGCAGTTATTGGATCTAAATGGTAAGTCATGCTTTATGAAGTTTTATGTAAACTTAACATCTGCAGCTTTGTGTGTTAAATCATTATCTTTGGGCACAGTATTTCTAAAATCCTACTAATTTTTAGGTAGATACTGAATCTTTTTCATCATATATGTATCTTCTAGTTCTGAAATAGTGATGGCATTGTGGCTTCAGTGGGGTTAAATGTTAGCAAGTGTCTTGTCTAAGTTCCATATTCATCATAGTCATGAAATTTTTACTTTTGTTTTTAATGTTTATTTATTTTTGAGAGAAAGAGATACAGAGTATGAGTGGGGGGTAGGCAGAGAGAGAGAGGAAGACACAGAATCTGAAGCAGGCTCCAGGCTCTGAGCTGTCAGCACAGAACCAGACGCAAGGCTCAAACTCAAGAACCATGAGATCATGACTAAGTCAGATGCTTAACTGACTGAGCCACCTTAGGTACCCCCTAAGTCACAAACATTTTAAAAGTCCATTGCTTCTTAGATGACTTATTGCAAAAGAGAAAAGTGTTAGCAAAAAATTAAATCAATATTTGTAGAACTGCTTAGCTTCTAATTTCTACACATATTTCATACTTGCCTAATCAACTTTTGTCCATGTCTCTCAGCAACCTTGCTGGGTAGAAGTCCAGGAGCTTTGTGCTTCTTAGACTCCTCAATGCAGAACAAGGTACAAGCAGCTGGTTCATCAAGTGGCCAGTAGAATTAACAATATCAGATGCTTCTCTTAGGATGCCTGGGTGGCTCCATTGGTTAAGCATCTGACTTCAGCTCAGGTCATGATCTCACAACTTGTGAGTTTGAGCCCCGCTTCGAGCTCTGTGCTGATAGCTCAGAGCCTAGAGCCTGCTTCAGATTCTGTGTCTCCGTCTGTCTCTGCCCCTCCCCCACTCATGCTCTGTCTCTCTCTCTCCTCCAAAGATAAATAAACATTAAAAAAATTTTTTTTAACTATTAAATACTTTTCTCTCCACTATTAGAGAACAGAATGAGGTAGGTGTCCCAACTACTTGTATCTAAGCATACTTCAATTCTACAGAAAGAGCTGTACGTGTTATCCTTTAAAGTAAGGTGTGGTAGATCAGTAAAACAATGGCCTCCCATGAATCCTGCCTTTCAGTGTAAAGGCCTTCTGCAATGGAATGTTGTCACTCTTCCATCAAGAGATGGAATATGTTTTTCTATTCTCTTAATATAAGTTGACCTTATGTCTTGCTTTGACAAGTAGAATATGTTAGAAATAATGTTGAATGAATTCTGGAGCCTAAAAATAGGAAGTCTTCCAAGTTCTACCTTGGAACCCTGAGACCATTATGCTATGAAGTCCAGCTCAGAGGCCACATGGAAGAGTATCACAGCATGCCAGCTGATAGCCAGCACCAAGACCCCAGACATATGAGTGAAGCCATTTGGGGTCTTCCAACATATCCCAGTTACCAACTAAATAAATATAGCCACACAAGTAACCCCGATGAGGTTAGTAGAAGAGCCACTCAGTCATTCCACAGAATTGCGAAAAATAATAAACCATTCTTATGTTTAGCCACTATATTTGGAGTGGTTTAATATGTAGCAATAGATAGCTGATACAGAAGGTGTTAATTAAATTCTGTCTGGAAAGGGTCAGCCAAGGAAAGATGAATTGTCTGTCACTGGTCATCCTTCACATTTAACTACATGTTAAGTGTGAACTGTGATCACTACGTGTGTGTTTTAAATGCTACTAGATGAGATTGTATCAGAAACTGAAAGTATAAAATGAAGGCCTATGAAACTCACTCTGGCTCATTTTAATGCCACCATTAATAACTTATTATTGAAAAATGCTTTAATGCATTCAGAACTAATACTAAAGCAAATGAGATACCAAGATACCAGGCACAAACCATGACTGCCCTGGGAAAATGGCACATCTGGTCATATTAACCATAGTCCAAAGTGAATTTCTGATCGTCAAAGAATCAGGGTTCTATCAATTCTATGGAAAGTCTAAATAGAAAGATCTTAAAAGTACTCAAAATTCTATTGGCCCCAATCTGGGCACACAGGAAGTTATTTTCTTATGCTTCCTTCACAAACTAACAGTTTGTGTTAGTCTGTAAGATTTCACCTACATGGTGAGAAAAGTAAGATATTTTCTTAATAGTAAAAGTATTTAGATTTTGTTCTTCATGAGACTGATTTTGTTAATGTTTATTTATTTATTTTGAGAGAGAGAGAGAGCCAAGGAGGGGCAGAGAGTGAGGGATCCCAAGCAGGCACCATGCCCAGCGCTGAGCTATGACCTGAGCCAAAATGGAGAGTCAGGCACTTAACTGACTAAGCCACTGAGGTGCCCCAAGATTGATGGTTTTTAAAACCTATGATGATATGTTCTTGCAAAGAACCCCTCAGAGCACTGGAATATCTGCTAGCTGAAAATTCTCCTGCCCCCATATTGAGAACTATTTAAGGCATTTTGATACACTCCTTACCACATTTTTGAAATCTTACTTTTCATATGCACTCTTTACTTGTCCTAGTGTGTGGTACCAAAATGGAAAGTTAATTGACTTTTGAATGGTGGAAGGAAAAGGGTAATATCCTAAGGCTGTTTATAATTCCGTTTTCTCTAAGCATGTGATTTTTTTTTCTATTGGTGCAGTAATCAATATTCAAAGAAACTAAGGGGTTTTGAAATTACTTCTGCCTAGACACAAGTGTTAAAAAACCAGTTTTCTACAGCATGCTGGCTAAGTACACGAACCCATAGTTGCATGCACATACAACACATATTCTTCAAATAAGTATTTGTAGGGTGGTTAGTAGAATCTCACACAGGGCTAAAACTGATCTTGGGAAACATGTTGGAACTGCTAATAGGGTGTGTGCATCCTAAGTGTAGTGTTTTAACAAATGTAAGTCACCAGGAAGGCAAAGGCAACACCCTGCAAGTAACAGGGTTATGCAGATGAATGCCTGCTCTGCCTGTGACTGCTTGAGCAAAGAGAGCAGGCATTCCCAGCTTAACCATTGGTTACTGATCCTCATCTATTCACAAAATGCTCCGTCGTGGGTTGCTTCTTCTTTTTTTTTTTCCCCAAAGAACTTTGTAGACTTTTATTTTCCTGATTCTTGTTAGTAATAGAATAATGTGAAAGTTTCTTTGTCACAATTCATTTGGCGAGTAGCATTTATCCCATAGGACTGTGTCAAAATTTCTACATGGTGAACTCCTGGCTTTTGCAATTTGAATTCTTTCTTATACTATTGTAAATCTAAATAGTCTTTAAATATACACACACCCAGTCTCACATATGGGCGGGGGGGGGGGAGGGGTGGAATCCTGAACATTAAAAGTGACTGATCTCATTTTTGGAATTCAGAAATCCTTAACGTTTCAAAATCCTTCATGTGACCAACTTAAATTCTTGTACAGATTATAAAATTTGACTTAAATAGGACAAAGGAAAGGGAAGGGTAAAAAGTGGGGTCTGGTGTTAACAACCCATGACTAGATCCAGTAGTTAAATTGAAAGGAGATCATCGATTAGACAAAAATCCTCACCAGGGAAAAATATGGGAATGAGTTCTTTAAACCTAGAGGAGGAACCGGTGTGATCACAGTGATAATGACCCAGAGACAGTCACTCCTAGTTACTGACAGAATCAAGGGCAGCTTAAACCTTTCTTGGGAGAATGTTAGAAAATTCTTTTTTTTCTAAGGAAACATGTTATTTCATCAACAGATTACAAATATTACAAGCTACAGTCTATTAAATAGATTGTCTCTTGGTTCTTATTCAGTTCTAGTATCAATTGCTCTGTATATCTGAACAAAGATGCAATCCCTGGTGTGTGTCTGTCCTCAGAACATGGAATTTGTGTTGTTTAGTTCACGATCATAGTCATCCTGAGCACATACCACAAGAGCAATGTCCTAATAGCCTAGTATTATATACGTACTTTTTTAAGTATTGAGTTGTTTGAAATATTAAATTGGTTTTCACTATGTATGAGATCCCTTAGTTGCAGTAGCAATAACAATTACTTTTTAGGGCTTTACATCCCACTTGTTTAGGCCACTATCTCATTTGTAGTCCCTAAACTATCATCCAAAATATTATGATTCCATTTTACGCACACAGACACCAGGCTCAAATCGGAAATACATGTTGCTATATTTTATACTAACAATGTCAATGATTGTCGGCCTACCTACATCCCTTCCTAGGGAAAACTGCCTCATCCACTGTTCCTTTTGCATTGGTGATCATGTCCTGTGCCTGGAGATCCATTCTCTACTCCCTTTCCAACCCCTTCACCCTTGGTCACACGCAGCAGCTGCTTGGTCCCAACTTACTTAACTGACCAAGGGATCTCCAGTGAATAGGCTTGCCAGCAACCATTGAAATATCCTGAATAAATGCTCTCTCTCTTGGAAATCAGAGTTAGGAAACACAGAGAGAAAGAGTCATAGGAGTAGCAGAAGTGGAAGTCATGACCAGCTTCATAGCGTATGATCTGTGCGTAGGATCCTAAGCTTAAAAAGATCCTACCTTTGGTTTAAGGCGCTGCTGTTGCTGTCTTGAAATTTCTAATAACTTTTGAACAAGGGAACCTGTATATTCATGTTGCACTGAGCCCCACAAGTTATGTAGCCAGTCCCGGTCATGACATAGAAATTCGAGCAACAATTCTCACTTGGAGGAATGGGTTCTAAGAGAAATACCAGAATCTCTAGGGGATGGAAGGAGGGGGGTTGGAGGAGGCGATTGAAAAATTTTCGAAGACCTAAGCGGTCTTGTCATTTGTTTTTATTTTAGAAAAGTATAACGAAACTATTATTTTTATAATGCCAGCTTCAGACAACAAAACACAACCACACCCGTTTTGCTGCTAGGTTACAAAGAAAATAACAGAGATTGCAGACTAGAATTTCCCCTCCCCTAATCCTGAGGGACATGTTTGAGTTTCTGGGGGCGGCGTGAATGAGATGTTTATATTTATAAAAAGTTGGCATTGGTTGAAAGGGTTGAAAACTGGAATGGGAGAAGTGGGCACTCACGATGAGTCCAGGGAGAGTGGAAGGTCCAGGAGGTGCACCTGAGGAACAGAGACCACTGGAGTGACAGGGTTAACCTAGGAATTCAGGCCTTTCCCACTGCTCTGTTTCATGGGTATATGCAGCCAGCACAATCTGCAGATATCCCAGATCCTCCCTGGTCCATCTGCTGCTCATTTAGAGAGAAGAACAAAATGACTGCTTGGTGTTTAAATAAAGAACGTGGCACTCATTCCTTTATCATATACAGACATAGCAGCTTATTAGTTTTAAAAATCAAATAATTTTGTGTTAAGACCGAATTGATGTGATTAGAACGTTAATATCTCAACTCCCTCTTTTTACTTAGAGGTCCAGAAGCTCTTTCTAATCCAGATACTGGCTTTCTCCCTTCCCCAGCTCTAGGAATGGCATTAAGAGAAAAGAGGCTTTGCATGATTTGAGAAAACTTTCTTTTGCAAAAGGGCCGTGAACCACTTTCCAGATCCTCTTAGTGACACCTTTAACATTAATTCTTAGGACATTAGGAAAACAGCTTTTCACCTCTAAATGTAAAAATAGTCTCGGATTAAAGAGAAACCATCATTTAGGGCTTTCAGCCATTACAAGCAGTCTGTTAATGAGATAATTAAGAATTGCCTGAAAATATGAGGTGTTTTTTCATTTCAAAATATGTGGGGCATTTTACATTTGATTTAGATGCCCAGTCTCTGTGGGCACAGAATACAACTTTGCAATTCATTCGGGAGCCAGCACAGAATGGAAGAGTAAATAGCATATCAGCAAATTTCCTTTTTTGTTTGTTTGTTTATTTCAATTCTAAACATCCCCCTTTGTCCCTTTCACCACTCTGGAAAATTTCTATGCAGAAAATATGTGGGTTTTTTTCCATTGAAGTGACTTAAAATGTTATTTTGAGAAACTTTTCAGGATTTCATGACACCTCTTGAAATAGCTAAAGACCCCTGGGGTGCTGCAAATGCAAATAATGAAAGCATTAAAAAATAGCAGAGAGAAGTCATCTGAAGCAATGAGGGATGAAATGTTACTTTTTTATGGAATATATGTGCGCGCGCGCACACACACACACACACACACACACACCATTTTCAAATACTCTCATGCTCACTCTCAGCCAAAAAGTTTATCTTTCCAGAATTTTGAAACCCTTTAACAATATTCTCATTACATCATACTGCTAATAATTTCTTTTACAGCATTAGATTTTTTTTTCAAATTAGATTTCATTAATCCCAGATCCTGGGAGATAACAATGAGAGTGTCAGAAATTGTGTAATAATGAAGAACTGAGGCAAAGAAAAGGAAATTTGCTTTTTTGTCTGCCCATTTCAAAACTATAGCGTTTTAACTACTTAAAAAAAAATAAGAAAACAGCATTTAAGAAAGGAGTGAGGGAAAGGTGGGCATAGTAGCCTAAGTGGTTAAATCAATTGATATTTCTAAGTGATCTGATTTTTTAAAAATTATTTTGCTGTTTTCAGGTCTTGTTCTGAGGGAATGAGGATCTCTGTTTCTCATGGAGAAAAGTTAAGGTAGTTATTAAAACTTTGAGTCTTTAGCATTGATGTGAAGTTGAAAATATTCAAGATCAGTCATTTTCCAGTTGTGGTTCCTGAACCAGCAGCATCAGGATTACCTGAGAACTTGTTAAAAATGCAAATTCTGAGGATCTTCTCTGGACCTACTGAATTAGAAATTCTGACAGCAGGACCTAGCAATCTGCGTTTTACCAATTCCTCTATATTAGAGTTTGAGAACAACCCATGTAGACCATCTTTCCAGCCACTAAAGAATTCTCTACCATGCAATTCTGACAGAAGCTCACCCATACATGTGATAACATATGTAAAGTGCCCCATCAGAGCATGACATATAGTAGACATTTAATATATTGTAATGACAAGAATTATAATTAAATATTAATAAACATCATCTTCTCCTCTCATCATCCACCCACTGCTTGCATAATATTCCCATTATCAGTCTAGGTATGAGCCATCAACACCCCGTTCCTTTAGGATATATCTCATTGTTAGAGAGTTCTATTATGCTTTCTTAAAAATTTTACCTCTTTGTAGCAGTTACCCATTGGCTTTGATTCTGCCTTCTTCAGTAAGAGGGATCAGATGCTTTTGTCCTTTACTATAAATTTTCAAATGTTTGGGTAGATGATGAAGCATGCAATTTAAGAGATTTGGATCATAGGGGCACCTGGGTGGCTCAATTGGTTAAGCATACAACTTCAGCTTAGGTCATGATCTCATGACTCATGAGTTCTAACCCTGCGTCAGTTTCTGTGCTGACAGAGCCTGCTTTGGATTCTGTGTCTCCCTCTCTTTCCGCCCCTCCCCCACTTGTTCTCTCTCTCTCTCTCTCAAAAATAAAACTCATTAAACTAATTTTTAAAAAAGATTGGGATCATAAAGCCCTTTCATTTTACACAAGAAAAATCTAAGGCCCAACACAGTTAAATGACTCCAAGCCACTCTCCATGTTTACCACTGCCGTTTAGTCTCCCAACTGAAATTCCAAACTCCCTCAGCCTTCTTCTAATGGACCTGATTGCCAGGATCTTCCCGCTTTCTTCACTGCTTTCTGAACATGCTCCTCTTTGTCATCATCTCTCCTAATAGATGGTACCTAGAATCTCACAGAAAACTCAAAATATGGTTGGTTTTATTATTGAAGAGTGCATTGAGAGTGTTTCGTTCCATGAGTTGGGGCTTTTTCTTCTTTTAATGCTACTTAAAGGTTGTATTTGCTTTTTATTTTTTCCCCAGCATCATGGAGACATAATTGACAAGCAAAAATTGTATATAAATAGGGTACAACAAGATGAGGAGGCCAGTACCCCATTCACCTCCCAAATGGCATTCACATTCACAATGATTGATCTTCCAGATACCAAGCTATTTAACAGGGTAACCATGTATTTCCTGTTCTACCATTGCATGAAGTATATTATTAAAGTCTGTTCAGTGCTTTGCTGAAATAAAGATACACTATGTTTTTTTTTTTAACATTTCTTGATAAACACATTAGTAAACTTATCAAAAATGTTAATGGAATGAATTTGGAGTAACTTACATTTTTTAGCAGACCCAACTTGCCTATGGTCTTTCATTATATCATTCTCTCACAAACTTGTTCTATGAGTTTCCTGGGGATTGATGTCAAGCCTACTGAGAATTTGCCATTTTTTAGCCTTTTGAAAAGTAGGGACATTTGCTCACCTCCAGTTTTTCTGGAGACATTTCCCCATACTCCATGACTTCTCAGAAATGCCAAAGTGGCTCTGAGGTGTAACCTATGCTATTTAGTTAGGCTACAGTTTCAGTTTTCTGGGTCTAAAGAATTGACTTTATTCAATGGTTTTGCAGGGTCTTTTACTATCCCTCTTTTTTGAGAGAGAGAGGGAGGGGAAGGGGCAGAGAGGGGGATGGGGATAGAAACCCAAACAGGTTCTACACTGTCAGCATAGAGAACGAAGCAGCGTTCAAATTCACCAACAAACTGTGAGATCATGACCTGAGCCAAAATCAAGAGTTGAGCACTTAACTGACAGCCACCCAGGCACCCCACTATCCCGCTTTTTGTCTTGATTTTCAATGTTCTCTTAATTATACTTTGCCATTTCTAATTTAGTAAAATATTACATTTTCTGGAAAAAGTATCACAAAATAACCTGGTAGTTCTCTCCATCATCTGTAAGCTTTATTCCATCTTACACAAAATATATGCAAAATGATATTGCTAAGTGGTTAGGAGCTTGGGACTGAGATCATACAAAGCAAGGTTTTGTTAAGGTCTTTGAGAAGTCCACATGCTGAACAAGCGAAGAAACAGAACCTCCCCAAAATGAGGCCTTTGCGAATAAAAATACCATCTATATGATTGATAGAGCTGATATGGGAGGATTAAACATATTTGGTAGCTAGTGAGCTGGAGTTTGACTGCCCCAGGATTTGACTGACCTTCCCAGTTAGTCACAGGCAGCTCTAGACCACTGTGGACCTTCTCCAAGGGGGCAAGCCCTCATCTCTAAGTTGCATCAAGGCTAGAGTGAGTGTCTGAGAGTATTGCTCAGAGAGGCATCTCTTTCCTGAGAGCTGGAGAGAAGAAGAAGAGGAAGAAGAGAGTGTGGGGAAGAGGCTGACTAGATTTCTCCTTCTAAGGAGAATTTCTCCTTCTAAGCTTACTAATCATATATCCACAGTGGAGAGGCAAGAGAGATGGAGAAAGGCCAGGATTAAAGGGTGTCCCTCCACATGGAAGCAGACATGAGTAAAGAATAAGGGTTGGTCCCTGGTTGGAAATCTCTGTTCCACTGTTTAAAAGGCACATGATATCACAGAAGCTACTTTACTTCTTTGCATCTTAGTTTTCTCCTCTATAAAATGGAGGAAATAACAACATGTAATTCATGGTCTGCACCACTCGGCATATATCAAATGCTTTAAACAACACCACATTTTCCTCAGTGCTTTTTTTCCTCAAGTGTCTCCTCACTTCATTCTTTTGACTTCCCTATCATTCATGCTATTGTTTATACTTGCCTTTGTTTTTCTTGATTTCCTTCATACTTGACTCATGTCCTTTAAAAGCCTTAACAGGAACCCATGGGGGAGGGGAAGGAGAAAAAAAAAAAAAAAAAAGAGGTTAGGTTCCTGGAGCCTGCTTCAGATCCGGTGTCTCCCTCTCTCTCTGACCCTCCCCTACCTGCTGTCTCTCTCTCTCTCTCAAAAATAAATAAAAACATTTAAAAATAAATAAATAATAAAACAAAATAATGAAAAAAAAAAGAACAAAATTGAAATATGCAGGCAGGTTGCCACTCTGCCTGGCCACTGATAGATTTAGAAGGTGTTATATCATAGCACTTCTGTAAACTTCTCTCCTTGTCATCCTTCCTGGCTCTTTCATGCACTATTTTATCTATTAAAAAGTCTCCTGGAAAGCTATTCACTTGCTAGGTGGGGGGGAGTCCACTTTGGGGTTGTCTATTTATAGAAGTAGCTTAGCACTATTCTGATCCCTCAGCATCTTTTGAGTGTGGTGAATGCTACATCAGGGCATAGGGGGTTAAAATAGGTCAGATCCCACAGAGCTGCCAGGTATCCAGAGCTGGCTGAGTAGGATAAGGGAGAACCAAGGGCAGATGCCACTCCTGGTAGGGAACAAAGAGACTGCCCTGCTCCTTCATTGAAGACAGTTAACATCTGAGGCCTGAGAACCCTGGTGTGGTGTTGGGGGAAAGTTCAGTGTCTGTGCCAATTGGCAAATTTCTACATTAGAAGAGTCCTTGTGTTAAGGATGTTGGCAGTGGCTATTAGAACTTCCTCAGAAGTTCTGTCACTTCCTATGACATTAGCTAGTGGTTTCATAATTAGACATCCTATTCCCCAGAGCTGTCCATCAAGCTTCTTGGAGGGTAAGACTTAACCAGGAGGCACTTGATAATGGAAAAGCATTCCTAGATATGGCACCTTTTGGGCCAGTGGAATCATCAGTAAATTGGAACTTTGAGAAGCTATCAATTTAATGTTGGTTGCTGTTTCTCTGTCCTGGTGGACATATATCTTTGCTCAAGAGAGTCAGGAGATTGTACCTCTGATTTTTGTCAGTGAAAGACAACTCATTTCCTTGGCACAAGGGTATATCAGGAACTTGCATAGTTCATAAAATCTTCCCCTTTTGGTACTTCTTGATTTATGAACTTAGAGGTGAGTAGGGGTTAAGGAATTTTGCAAAGATGGCAACTCCTTGGGAGAAATAGGGAGACTATGACCACCTACCTTTTGAGGTTCAGGATGATAAGATCCTGTCTGTTGGGCTGGAATATTCCTGCCTGAGGTTTGCTGGCAGGAGACAACACAAGAGCCTCTTGGGGAGATACTTCAGGCAGTGAAGGGAGTTTTAGCATAATGCACTTTCACTATGTTCTAGAGTGGAAGCTGGCCATCAATTTGCCCATCTGCAGAGGGCACAATACCCTTCTCACCTGTCAGACTGACTGTCTTAGTCCGTTAGGGCTCCAAAACAAAATACCATAGACTGGGTAGCTTATAAACAATAGAAATTTATTTCTAACAGTTCTGGAGGCTCGGAAATCTAAGATCGTGATGCCAGCAGACTCGGTGTCTGGTGAGACCCAGTTTCCTTTTTGATGGCCGTCTTCTTCCTGCAACCTCATATGGTAGAAAGGGCAAAGGGGTTTTCTTAGGCCTCCTTAAGATTGTTTTTTAAGTAAGCTCCATGCAAAACTTGGGGCTTGAACTCATGAACTTGAAATCAAAAGTCTCTATCACCTGAGCCAGCCAAGTGCCCCTCTCAGGCCTCCTTGATAAGGGCACTAATCCCATTCATGAAGCTTGGCCCTTGTGATCTAATCACCCCAAAGGCTTCACCTCCTAATACCATCACATTGGACATTAGGATTCTGATATATGGATTTACTGGTGACCGGGAGACACAATTATTCAGACCATAGCACTGGCAAATACTAAAATGTATATGGCAGCACATTCTGTTGGCAAGGCTATAGAAACACAGGTGCTCTCACCCATGGCTGATGGGAATGCAAACTACTATAGCCATTTAGAAGAGATTTTGGCAATATCTAACACAACTACATATTCATGCATCTTTTGAGTCAGAAATCTCATTTCTATGAATTTTGTCTGAATAGACACTTGAAACTTGGTAGAAAAATGCATAAAAATATAGTTAGTTAGCAATATATATGGCTCTTAAACATAGGAAAAGATATTCAGTCCTTCTCATACTTAGAAAAAAAGTAAATTAAAAAATCATACAAAGATATCATCTATGACCTATTAGAAAACTAAACAGTATGGTAACACATTTGGTTGGCGTGATTGTGAAAAAAAAGTTCCGTGCATATATTTCTGGTAGAAATACAAATGATACAATCCTTTTGGAAGAAAATGTGGAAATATATAACAGAAATACACATAAATTTACCTTTTGACCCAGCAATCCCATTTCTAGGACTTTACTCTTAGAATAAGCCTCCCACAATACACAAAACACATTGCAACATTGTAATTGCAAAATATTTGAAACAACCAAAATGTTCATGAATAGGAGAATGTTTAAATAACCTTGATGCACCCCCAAAGTTGAGTACTATGTAGCTATACAGCTATATAAAAAAAGAAAAAGGGAAATATCTATGAAATGGTATGGAGCGATTTCTAGAACATATTGTTGAATGAAAGAATCAAAGTACCAAAGAGTATAATGTGCTACTTTTTGTGTGATAAAATATGCTACATGTTGTGCAAAAAAGATACAGGGGGATAGAGGGATGGGAATAGGGTAGAGGGAATGGGGGTAAGGATAAGGCTTTAAAAAGACCTTTTTATATAAATCAAACATTTAGAACCATGTTAATATTTCACATACTAAAAGTAAGAAAGAAGAAAATCCATAGACGAGAGTGACCCCAACTAGAATAGAAAGAGAAACAAATGATCTTACTATATATTTCAGATGAGTAACACAACCACACTCAAGACAAGTGGTAGTTAGAAACTAGTTGCATTTCACTTTGGACACATAGTTTCTACCTAGAAAGAGAGTAATATGCTGGTAGGAAGAATCCAGTCTGCAGAGCTTCAGGTATAAGGTGTTGGTATCCCTTTGTGGTCCACTCCCAAACACTAACAAGAGTACCACATGTAGGCAGAGGGCTTGAAAGGAGGGCTAGACATATCCAGTTATTGTAAGGACAGTGAATTTATAGGGAAAAAGAAATGGTCTCTACCCTTTATATGGAGTCTGTTTCTTTCCATGCCCTCAAATGCCAAAATTTCATCTCTTCACTACTAAGATATTGACAATATTGTCACAATTGACACAGAAAGGGACAACATCTATATTTATGGCAGATTATTAAGGTTTTCTGAAATTGTCTTTCAGTTCCAGTGTCCCAAGTTTACCATTCACATTTTCATATTTTATAGTGTTGATGGTAACTTCTAGTTACATTATCTGGCTTTCAATGATTTTGAACCCAACTCAGAATGGTGATAGTGTCTTCACATTTGCTTTCCATAGTCTTCAATTTAGATTAATGAGTTTCAACAGTTATGAAAGAATACTTTTCTCCTCCTTTATCCTTTTTGCTTGTTTACCTCCTCAGTTTAGCTGCTCTGTAAACACTTACTGTAAACACATTATGTGAATTTAAATCAATCCTTGAAGAATCAATTTTAGTATCTAAAAGTTTTGTTAACCTTATCCCTAAATATTTTCTGGTTTTTGCTTTATCTATTTAAGACATTACTTAACTGTGATTATCAAAAGATAGCAAGCTTGATTATCATTTGTTTGATTTTGGAGGATTAAAGCCACAGGGCAGAATCCATATCTATGTATGTATGTATCTATCCCCTATCTATCTTTCTCAGATAATACACAGAGATTAGAATGAATAAATACTATGAAGTCCTTGCCTAGGAACTAGTTCTAGTCCAGTGAGGAGACATTAAAAAAATACTGCTTGATAAGTGTCATAATAAGGATAAACATTACAAGTGCTTTGGGGGGTGCCTGGGTGGCTCAGTTGGTTGACTATCCCACTTCAGCTCAGGTCATGACCTCATAGCTGTGAGTTCAAGCCCACGTTGGGCTCTGTGTTGACAGCTCAGAGCCTGGAACCTGTTTCAAATTCTGTGTCTCCCTCCCTCTCTCTCTCTGCCCCTCCCCTGCTTGTCCTCTGTCTCTCCCTCCCTCTCTCTCAGAAATAAACATTAAAAAAATTTTTTTAATAAAAAAAAGTGCTTTGGTAATACATAAGAGCATAAAAATAATAGCAATCACTTAATTATAAAAATTAAGTTCTTTGAATAGTCTTAGTATAATTTTTTGTCTTGATTATATATAAACATAATGAGATAATTATATTGTAAATTTGCATAGTCTACTGAAACATATTAACATCAAATCATAATTGCATCTGTATCTTTTCCAAAGGAGAGGGGCTGTACTTCATAGATAAATATGAAATAAGCTTTAGTACATTACTTATATATAAGGCAGAAAAGTATAAATGACCACGATGCTTTAAAATTATTTTAGTGTAATGCAATGATTTCATGATTATTATACACAAAATAAAAGAGCAAAGGACACTTACAGAGAGAAAAATGCTTCTTTGACAGTATGAGGATTGAACAGTTTTGAAGGGCAGATCACCTAAGATCAAGTTTATCATAATGCTTTACCCTTCAATATTTTCTACAAATGCCAAGAAACTTTTTGTCCTTAAGCATTTCAAGCATTATTTTTAAAATGCGGCTTCTTTAGAACATTGTTGTGCATTTCTCCTTTTTCTTCGTAGGTAATGGTGTCCCCATTTATTGCAGGTGGTGAGACTGTTCTGTCATGCAAAGCATTTTCAGTGTTCGCACATATTTGGTAGATGTGACCATGTTGGTGTAGACGTGTGTCTCTGTCTATCTGTATCTATGTGGGTTGCAGTCGGTAACTAGGGATTTGTGTCAGAAACTTTAGTCCTATAGCTAAACTGATAGACAATAGAACCATCAGCTACAGCTATAAAGGAAAGAGTAGTTGTGAACCATTGATCTCAAGGCTACTAGATCATAAGATTTAATGACATAATAGTCAACTTATAAAACACTGTAATATTGCACAATCTGTGGGTGTGCAAATAATCATGGTACAAAATGTGACTTTTAAAATATTCAATTATAAATGTTAAATTCTCTGCAATAATAATATTGGTAAAGAAAATATATGAAAAATCACTCTGCTTCTGGAGATGTTCAGATACTCAAGTATTCAGAGGCAATGAGAGCTGAACATTGTACATCAAATAAGACTATAAAATGTGGTAACTACTTTTCTTTAGGAAATGGTAGTGCCCAATGAGATAATGAGCTCCAAAAGCAAAGACTGCTATTGTCACTGCTGCCCTTAAAGGAAGCTTGACGTAGACTGTGGGACAATGGAGTTGAGGATTTCGGAGGCATGTGAGACCTGGGGGCCTGAAACAACTAGACCGTTTCTGCATAGCTAATTAAGTGTGGGAAAGAGAAACTAGAACTTTGAGTTCTGGCCTATGACTGTTGTGAATTAGGATATTATTTCTCCTTTTCAGGAACTAGAGATTTTTTTTTCCTCTTAAAGGATCTGAAATTGAGCTAAACTGAGAAACCAATACCAGAATTTACCTATTTTTACACAATTTTACAAAGTAACTCTCCCTTAAAAGTTTAAGAAAAGTAAGTCAAATATGGCTCCCTAAAATATATACCTGTAATATACATGCGATAATGTGCACCATGGCTTACTTGAGACTTTGCAATAATTTTTTTAAATCTCTCAACACACTAATCATAAGTAACTTTGATATTAAAATATTTAAATAAAGTATTGCATGGAATTTTAAGTTTACTTCATCACATGACACATTTGATATGAAAATTGTCTTCTAGGGATTATATTTGGGCAAATGAAGTTCACACTCCCACCCTTTAGAATCTAGCCGCATTTATTTAACATGAATTTTTAAAGGTAACTTAGAATTGAAAATACATGACTGGACTAATCTATAAGAGTGCATTAAAAATGGGCACATATATTATGAGTTCAAATTGTGTAATTACAGAGGAACAGATGTTAGAAAAGTAACAGCAAATCATCCTTTCTGCCAAAACAGTTTAGATACAGGTGGCTCTGTAAATTCCTTTCATTCATCCATTGACTCAATCAGCATTTATAGAATCCTCCCATGCTAAGTATTATAAGGATGCCAAGTTGGACCAAATACCTATTACTTAAGGAGCTTACATGCTATTAAGGGATAAAAGGCTCCCATCCAAATAACTTTATTAAGAGTTAAAAGGAGATTGTCTTTGGAAAGGTACAAATGCAGTGGAAGGAGAGTTCAAAGAGATGGGTTTGATCTCAAGGTGTTGGAGAAGACTGTGTGAAAGGGGTAACATTTGAGCTGTATCATCAAGGATGCAAGGGATTCGATCATGTAGAAACAGCAGAAAATTCCAGGAGAAGGAAACAAGAACAAAGGAGCTAAGAAATTGCAAGTGTTCCACCAGGTAGCTTTCTCTGTGTAATTTGCCTCTGGGAAATGAAGGAAGAAGTAGTAATAGAAATTTGAATCCATTTCTGTCTTATATTAAAAGGATAAATTAGTATTTGAAAAACAAATTTTAAAAAGAAGTATGGCTGTCTGAAATGCAGTGTGGATGTTACTGATGCTACTGAGGAGAGGTGATATAAGGGAAAGCACCCTGTCTTTTCGGAGTCTGTTTCTCTGCTCCGCTTGTCAATAGTGTGTGAAGTGGGCGTATCACTCAAACCCTCTCAGATTCAGCTGTTTCATTTGTAAAGTAATACATTGCAAAGTCACTGTGAGCCTAGAGATAATGATATAATATGCCTGGAACATAATTGGTGTTCAGAAAATGGTAGCTAATGATATAATTTTGTATTCATTGGGATCAGTTTTGATTACAAGCAAAGAAACAAACCCAAGCCGATTTAAGCCAAAGCAACCTTTTGGGTCTACGTTGCTGAAAAATCCAAGTGTAGAGCTGAGCTTCTGGCACAGTTTGGGTCAGCGTTGCTATGGTTTGATGTTTGTGTCTCCTAAAATTCATATGTTGAAATCCTGTACTGGTGTGATAGTGTTATAAGGTAGGGCCATTTGAGGGCGATCAGGTCATGAGGACAGGGCCCCCATAAATGGGATTAGTGCTTTATAAAAGATTAGTACCCCAGAAAGCTCTCTTGCTCCTGCTACCATTTAAGACAGTGACTGTGCACCAGGAAGTGGGCCCTCATTAGCTGCTGAATTTCTAGTGCCTTGGTCTTTGACTTCCCAACCTCCAGAACTATGAGAAGTAAATTTTTGTTCCTTAAGCCACTGTATCTACGATATTTGTGATAGCAGCCTGCCCGGACCAAAGCAAGTACGTTATGGTATGTGCACTCCTTCTCTTTCTTCATCTTTCTTAGTTACTTTCCCCTCCATGCTCCATTCTCATTCATGCTCCTCCCATGAGAAGACAAAAATGGTACTGGTGGCTCTAAGATTATAACCTCACATATTGGCAATTCTGGCAGAAAAAGATCCCCCTTTTCCAACAGCTGAAGTCAGATTGTTAGTGATGCTGCTCACTGGTCATGAGCGCATCCTGGAAGCTGTCACTATAGCCAGGTTGCTGGGGTAACTCCAACGGCCAGATCCCGGTTCACAAACCCCTGTGTAGGTGGAGATTTGGATTAGCCCCTGAAGCTACATGGAATAGGAATTGGAAAAGAAGGTGTATCAAAGAAGGTTTAGGCAGAAAAAGACATGCCCACTATAGGTAGTGACTCAGCTATTGATTTGCAGCTTAGTCATTGGCCTGTCATCTCTTCAATGGAATTTAAGCAGAGTATGGAAGTTTGAATGCCTTCAGATGCAATTCACATAAAACCTGGCTTAAATAATGAGGAGATTTGTTACTTAATATTAATGGAAAGTTTCCAAGTGGAGGAGACCTCAAAGTTCTTTGGCTTATTGGCTTAAACATGTCGTTAAAGGCCCAAATTCCTTCATTTCTCTACTCTGCCATCTTGGTGAGGCTTTCTTCCTCAAGTGGCAAGATGGCTGCAAAAATCCCAGGCTTTACATTCAGACCAAACCAGATGCAAAAGAGGAACTATGTCTTCTGTCTCTCTGTGAGGAGCAAGCACATATCTCCTAGAATATGCACACACACCCCCACTAAACTTCTCTCACATCTCATTGGACAGAATTTTGTTACACACCCATTCCTAAACCAATCTTTAACCTGGATTAGGATACTCATCAAAATGGAATGACAATTGGAAAGGACCCTCAATGTCTACTACACAAGGAACTGGATATGAGAAAGAAGTTTCAGAAGCTTGGTTAAGTGAGTGTAACAAATATAATGGAAGAATGATTCTCAGTGACTATGCTTAGAATCTTGATCTAGAAATTGAAGCTCTTTTGAATAAAAAAAAGAGCTTTTTTATTCAAAAAGCTCTTTTGAATAAAAGAAAAAAGTAGATAAAAATAGACTCTGTCGACCCAACTACCATAGTGACATGCATGATAGAATGTGTAATGATGTCATTTAATGTGCTGATGAAACTGTTTGCTCAGCACCCCCTGAACTATGTGCCACTCAGCAGACCATTTGTGCCACTTATCTGAAGAACAGTCTAACATTAAGTAGTGATTACTCACACTAGAGAGAACTAAATCCCTACACAATATGGAGTGTCTTATAGCTATTTCTTCATTTAAAAAAATAAAAACAGGTCCAAATTTATAGCAGACATTGCAAAAATGACATTGTGGCTGCTCATGCATACTTGAGGTGGGGTGGTAAATGGAACCACCGTCCCATCCTCTCTAGAGGAGCAGACCTCAGGTGAAAGTGAGTTTGATGGGAAGCACACACTCCCATTTATCCTGTCTGAAATTAGGATTAGTGGACTTTCCATTAACTCTCCTGACGACAGCTTCTAATTTCCCCCGTGAATCTGTCTGCCTCGAATGGCTCATGTGCTATTTATCTTCATCTGCATTTGTACCACATTTCAGAATTCATGAATTACAATTACTTTATTTGAATGGAAAGGGATTCTGTGGAGAGTTAAATTCAAAAAACCAACCGGAGGCCTCTTTTTTCCTCAAAAAGGTGTAGTTTTTAAATTCAAAGAACTTTTTCTTATTTTACTGAGGCTGGGGGGCAACCAAATAGAACATTGGTACATTCAGTTATTTAATTATTTGGCTTCCCAATTTCTTCTGTAGCATATTTAAAAAAAATTTTTTTTAACATTTATTTATTTTTGAGAGACAGAAAGAGACAAAGCGTGAGTGGTGGAGGGGCAGAGAGAGAGAGGGAGACACAGAATCCAAAGCAGGCTACTGGCTCTGAGCTGTCAGCACAGAGCCTGATGCCAGGCTTGAGCCCACCAACTGTGAGAGCATGACCTGAGCCAAAGCTGGAACCTTAACCAGCTGAGCCACCCAGGCACCCCCTTCTGTAGCATATTTTAACGTATGGGGTAAAACTAAAGAATGTGAGTTTATTTTGTTCCATACTTGCTTGTCTTAAATATTTGAAATGTAAATATTTTCACACAAGAACATTGTAGATTTAATAAAAATGGAAGTAATCTTTATTTCATGGGAGGTATAAAAAATACGGACAGTTTCTGGTACCTCAAAATATTTACAATCCAGAGACAGACAAGTACAGTTATAGAACAGTGTCACCTGTGCTATGAGAGTGAGAGGTGGCTATACAGCAGTGGGAAGCTCTGTATGCTGGTACAGAGAAAGGTCGTTAGCACAGTCCTTGAATGTTGCCTTAGTCTGGACAGCTATAACAAAATACCATAAACTGGGTGGCTTATAAACAACAGAAATCTCTTTCTCACAGTTCTGGAGGCTGAGAAGTCTAAGATCAAAGTGCTGGCAGATTCAGCGTTTGGTGAGAGCCTGCTTCCTGGTTCCTAGACAGCAGTCTTCTCTCTGTGTCCTCACGTGGTAGAAGGGGCAAGAGATCTTTCTGGGGTCTCTTAAGGGCACCAATTCCAGCCATGAGGGCTCATTGTCATGAATGATCTAATCACCTCCCCAAGTCCCCACCTCCTAATACCATTCATTACCTAAGCAGTCAATACTTCAACATATGGATTGTAGGGGGACACAGACATTCAAACTGTACAAATATTATCTGGGAAGCAAAACCAGGGGTGGCAATCCCTGAGTATAGCATTTGTATTTTTTTGTGTGTGTGTGACTGCAATAACAAAGTACCACAAACTAGGTGGCTTAAAATCACAAAAATACAGTTTTTTAGATTGCTGGAAGTTCGAAGTTCAAAATCAAGGTGTTGGCAAGTGATCTTTTCTCACTGAAGTCTCTAGAAAGGAATCCTTCTTTGCGTCATCTCACCTGTGGTGACTACTGGCGATCCTTGGTGGATAGCAGGATGTATAGCCACATCACTGCTTCCATTGTCACATGCCCTTTATTGTCACACAGCTTTCTTCCCTGTATGTGTCTCCAAATCTCTGTCTCCTTGTAAAGAAACCATTTGTTTGGTTTAGGACCCACCCTAATCCCATATGACCTCATCTTAATTTGATTACATCTGCAAATACCCTATTTCCAAATAACACCATCACAAGCACCTGGGGTTAAGACTTCAACATATCGTTGGGGGGGGATATAATTCAACCCCCAACAATGCTATAGAGAGAGTAGGAGTTAGGAAGGTAAAGAAGAGATGAATGTGTCCATGTGCAAAGGCACTGGGGTGAGAAGGAGTTTGGCTCTGTAAAAAGTTGAAACTGGTTAGGCTTGTGGGCACCCAGTAAACTCCATCTGTTACATGTTATCTAGGTAACTCCTCCACCCTAACTGTTTTCTCTTTCTCCTTAACTGCAATCACATTTTATTTGTCCTTAACATTCTCCCTTTAGAGACTTTGTAGGCTGATTGGGTTATTGACTGATTAACCTGATTGTTTTGTGATAGGATCTTAAAATGGATGCTAGTGGATTAATGTATTTACCCCTGTGAAGTGATGCATGTATGTTTTAATAATACTTTCTAGTCTGTTTCAGGGAGCTAAAAGAGGGATTATAATTAAATAATAGGGGGAAAGAAATTTTGCTAAAGAATTGCCATTATGTTTCTTTTTTAAAAACATGTTTATTTATTTTGAGAGAGAGAGAGAGAGAGAGAGAGAGAGCGCTCATGAGGCAAGGGCAGAGTAAGAGAGAGAAAGAGAGAGAGGGAATCCCAAGAAGGCTTTGTGTTTCCAGCATAGAGCTCGATGTAGGGCTCAGTCTCACCAACCATGAGAACATGACCTGAACCGAAATCAAGGATCAGACATTTAACTGACTGAGCCGTCCAGGTGCCCTGCTATTGTGTTTCTTAAATCATTTCCTCTGCCAATTATTTCTCCCACCCCAATACTCCTTAAAGAATCTACCCCCATAACCTTCACTAAGTGGGCAACCAGCCCAATGGATGCCTGAACCAAGCTGAGTCAATTAGAATCTCTCTTCTAAGAATTTGGATTTGGGACTCAGGGGCTCTTGTGAGTCTGTGACAACCTTAGAACAAGCAGTGATGCAAAGCTGAGGCCTGTGGCCATGTTTGGCCTGTGGATCTCAAAACATGGAAAGCCAGTCTGTAGAGAGTAAAACTAAGTAGAAACATTGACAGCAAAGATAAGAGACCATGTTGTCCTGGAGAGACAAAGATCTTTTCCAGAGGTGGTTCTTTCTTTTGTGAGACCGGACCATACTTCTTGCTCTTAAGTATTTAAATACACACACAACACACACACGCACGCACACACACATGCACCTTTTTCTTAAGCTCACTAGAGTGAGTTTCTGTCTCTTATAACCAAACAATCCCTAACTAAACAATCCTTAACCTCCTTAACTACCTATATCTAGAACTAGCTCTGAATGGGCCCCTAAAACCTGAAATCTTCAACCATCCCCCTGTTGTCTTCCTCCTCTTATGGAATGTAGACCCTCCTCTGCAGCTGCCTATTATGCTTTCTTGTTCACACCACATCTCTTCTCCCCCATTGTGTAGAAATGTTAACTCACTTGGGAGAACATTCAGCTTGGCTCAGGAGCAAGAATGTCACAGATAGATAAAGGTCTCCATAGGAGAATTGAACATATTGCATTATTATTAGAGGTATCGTGTGTATACTTTTATTTCTTCCAGAAAACAGCCCTTTTTATAGCTAAAAAAATGACTTCCAGGGCCTACACAAGTGACTTTAGAGTGAATTATTGTCCTACTTTTTACCTTCTTTAAATGAAGCTTGCAAGATTAATTGCATCCTTGAATGTTACTATATTGAAGCACATTTACTTTGCTTTGGCCTTCTAGAAATATAATATGAGTCATGTCTTACAAACTTAAACCTAAAAGGAAACACATGAAGTGGTAAATACACAGCATCTAACAGAGAAGTAATTTATGAAGAAATTTGTGCATAGTTATCGGGACTTCTCACCTGAGACAAGAACATTGTGACACTGTAAAGGACAAATTGAGTTCTCTCTGACAGAGTTGGCTGTCGTCTGTCTTAGAACTGCAGTAGGGTGGTTAAAGTAAATTATGGTTAAAATCTATCTGACAAAACTATATTTTATGCTGAGGAATCAGCGTGATTAAACTGTCATCCTGTGAATAATAGTTCAGGTCCAAAAAATTTCTTAATTTGCAGCATATTGTCCACTTCCAGATTCCTTTTTCCCCTTCTTGAACATTCTTCTCTGGATTTGCAAGTCCAAAAGTCCAACTGATTCATTATAGACTAATTCCTTGAGGGAGTCCAGCATAGGTTAAGCTGTATCCAATTAGACAGCTCTTTTGCATGTTCCTTATCACCCCAGTTCCTCAGTCAAATCCTTAAATAGTTGGGTCTGTTCCCAATCCCTTTAGGGTTGGAGTAAGAGATAGCACAGGAAGACATGCCCGTTGACCTCAGTGGTTCTCCTTCCGTCTAATTTGCAAGCCACTAGAGGAATTAAGGTAGACAGTCTTGGAGATCTAGAACTGCCTTAGGAACGATCTGAGCGGCTGTATGAACTGAGATTGAACTCGAACCTCAGTGTCATGTCTATTCTATTCTCTTTACCCGGATTCAATCTATTCCCATCCTATTCCCAGTATGCAAACAAAAGTAGAATGAGAATAAGTAATGTTATTATCTCTCATGTCCATTTCCATCTTTATTTCCAAGAATTAGTACATAGTGGTATTCAATAGTGTTTATTAGATTTATGAATGGTTTTTATATAGACTTGTATGATGGTACTCACACTCTTTTGCTCTGACTATTCCTGAATATGACTGCCTTTAAGACTCCTCTGACAGCATTCTGAACTTGGCCATCCCTGCATGTCTTCCAGCTCTACCCAGTCCTTAGTCCTTAACTACTCCTGTTCCCTCAACTTAGCTAAGGAGTCCCCGTTGTAGCTTGTGGCCTCACTGAATCCCATCCAAGCAAAAAGAGATTCCTATGGCTGATTTCTCAAGAGGCTTTGGTTTGCAACCAGTTTAGTTCAGGATAATTTCTTAAACTTTGGTTTAACATAAAATTAGATAAGCCTTCAGGCTCGGGAATGAGAATATAAGCAGATGGTTATTCTATTCAATTCTTTTTTCATGCTATTCTTCCATTCTGAGTGTACTGATGTGGTAACCAAGAGCAGAAGCTAAACATACAGTGGGAAAGGATTTTAAAACAACCCTCAATTTTTCTAAGTTCTTTTTTGAAAAGTATACATGGTGGGGAAAATTGTAATAAGAGTTACCGTGTTGAGTTACCATCTTACTACATTCAGGCACTATGCTAAAGACTTTCCTACAATATTCTCCCCTGTGATCTGCACAAAGCTTGATAAATTAGACACCATTATCACTCTCCAGTCTTACAAATTTAGAAGCTTAGGCTCAGAGATTAAGTAATTTACCAAAGCCTGGCCAGCTACCTCATATAACTCTTTGAGTGCATTCCCACTGAGGTATAGGGAGGTGGCTACACTGTTCTACTCTAGGGGGTGCCATTCATATAGATTGTAATGTGACTGTGTTTCTGGACTTGAACAACGTGGCTGCCCTGTCCACAGCTTTAAGGAGCAGAATTAGAGCTTGAACCCTAGGTCAGCTTGACTTCAAAATCCAGGTTTGTCACCACAGAGCTACACTGAGATAAACAATTCAGTTTATATGATCTACCCTTTTATCGAGCAATTAGAGGGACAAATGAGGATGTATTATGTTACAGTTGCAGGCGTTAGCCATTTTTTGCGTGTAACACTTAACACAAAGGACCCTAGGTCTTTTGGAGCAGAGCTATTTCAGGTTTAATGACAGTCAGTGGTGGAAACATGTATTTGACCACATTGGAGGCCAGAGGAGAACAATATATGCATCCAAAAATGGTTCTTAGGTTAATTTGGGCTTATATTTATTTAGGATATGTAAGGGTGACACCTTTCTCCACCTTGCAAAAATAATGGTGATCGTATTCTATATCCATCAAGCCTTTTACAGGCTCTTTTTTTTTTTAAGTAATCTCTATGCCCATCGCAAGACTTGATTGAACTCATGACTGCAAGATCAAGAGTTGCATGCTCTCCTGACTGAGGCAGCCAGGCAGCCCTATCCACTAAGCATTTTAAAAAGGCAATGTTTACAATGGAAGATCAGAAAGAATCTAAATGTAAAACAAGAGAATGGCTTAATAAGCTATGATATATCTACTCAATGGAATTGTATATTATTGCTGTGTAAAACATATATGTTTGAAGAAACAGTGGAAGAGAGAACACACACATAACAATTGTTATATCGGGGCAGTGTTGTTACTGTGTGTGATTCATTTTGCTGTTGGTTTTACTTTTCATTGGCTCTGTAATATATACATTTTTTTTTAAAAAAAAAAGCAAAAATAATTTTAAGGTGTATTTGGCATATGAGGGAAATATAATTGAACATTAAACATTTGCTTAGCAGCCCAATTTCCCTCTAAAAACAAGAAAAAAATCCAGTCAGAATTGCCCATTACCTAGAGTTGTCCCACACTCCTGCAATTTAAATAATCTAGGCAACATAATGGCAAATTCTTCTAAGGATCACTGCCCTTGTAAGCACACTATAAACCATAAATGATTGTAGTTTATGAAATGGAGTAGAACTGTGAGACTGGGTGTGCCTTCCTAAACATCCATCAAAGAAAATATTGGCCATTATTTTTTAGATAATTTTTATTTGGCCTTTGAAACTGGTGCTTCATTTGATGTTTGTTTTTTTGCCCTGTTTGTTAAAACCCCCACTTTGCAAATACTCTATTCTGTAGTCATAGCCAGTCATGTTTTAAAATGAACTGAATTGCCAAGAAGTTTGCCTCTGAACAAAGTTGACAATTTTAAGACTTAATTGAAAGGGACACCTGGGTGGCTCAGTGATTTTGTGTCTGACTCTTGATTTTGGCTCAGGTCATGATCTCACAGTTTGTGATATTGAGCCCGACATAGGGCTCCATGTTAACAACAAGGAGCCTGTTTAGGATTCTCTCTTTCTCCCTCCCTCCCTCTCTCCCTTCCCCTCCCCTACTTTCTCTCCCTTTCTCAAAATAAATAAGATTAGTTGATTGATTGATTGGTTGATTGATTTTTTAAAAAGATTCAATTGAAAGATAAAAGAAGGGGCGCCTGGGTGGCTCAGTCGGTTGAGCATCCAACTTCGGCTCAGGGCATGGTCTCACAGCTTGTGAGTTGGAACCCCACGTCAGGCTCTGTGCTGACAGTTCAGAGCCTGGAACCTGCTTTAGATTCTGTGTCCCTCTCTTGTCTTTCTCTGCTCCTCCCCAGCTCATGCTCTGTCTCTCCCTCTCAAGAATAAATAAAATGCTTAAAAAAATAAAAGAAAGATAAAAGAAAATTCGGTCTTATTCTGTGGTGATTGACTTCAGTGCCGGACACTTGCAGTTTTAAATTAAGAATTTTTAAAAACCTGAATGATAAATGTAGTGATCCCAGGGCAAAATGAATTGGTCTCAGCCCTCCAAGTAATAGTACATCAACTCTCCTTTCTATTCCTTTTTGGTTGCTTTTTGGGCAAATAAGCATTATTGGTGAGTAGCAAGAGCCTACTGAAGGCAAACGTTTGTTTTGGCCTAGGGGTTACAGGCAGAGGTGGGAGAGAGTAGAAAATAACAACACTACGACAGGAGGTACAACTATGGTTGAAATATCAACATCATTTTGGGGGTTGCAGTTGTTCCCATCTCCATTTGGACTTTCCTAAACTTGGATGGAACAGAGCAGCAGAGCTGTTGCTTCAAAGAAATAAAAATGTGAAGTATTTTGTAAACCACTGACTGTCCTTTCCCTGCCTGCTCACTATTCTAGTACATAATGGCCTTTCTCAGTCCACTGTGCCTTTTTCAAGCAGTTTCCTCAGATTTCCAGTCTGGCTTTCATTCTCTGTGGCACTCGGACTTCTGGCTTTGGGTCTCTCTGGTTTTGGCATCCAATCATACTCTCTTTGGTCCAGAGCTCACTTCAACTTGGCTATTAGCTGTGCACACACCCCGAACCTAGGTGTCTACCTTGGGCCCAATAAACTTCTCTTCCAGGCTCCTGTTTAGCCTGGGGCTCCTTCTCCCCTTTCGCAGCCATTCTCATCCCTCTAAGGGACATGTGGAGAGTATTAATCACCAAGGAAGATAGGGAATTCAAGAAGAGCAATTTTATAAAGAAAGAGGCCAAAAATATTCAAATATGGTTAGAACTTGTTGAGTTGGAGATGCCTGCGGGACCCCCAAATAGAGACATTTAGTAAGCTATTGGAACTGAAAATCAGATCAGGAAGTCACAATCTTGTTAGGGACAGAGTATGTCAAATGAGAAGAAGAAAAGAGTATAAGAGAGACAGCAAGTAAAATGAGAACCAAAATATTTTCATTGGGTCAACTCTGCTGGGTCATGAGTAACCTTAGCAAAAGCAATTTCCAGAAAGTAAGATAAATGCAGCTATATTGCAGTGGAATCAATAAATTGGGGGAGGAACATGTCTTTAGTCAATTGCCTACAGCTATCTGTCGGTTTTATGTGTCAGCCAGTCATTGTGGCAGAGCCAGGAAGACTGCATCGTGTTCTTTACAGAAAATGGAAAGGTTGTGGTGGCAAGACTTAGGACATTTGGAAAAGCTCACCTTGAGATTTAAAGGAAATTTGTAATACCTGCATTATATGTATCAAACTCTAAAGCATAGCAAACCTTTTGCATACACAGTGATTTTTTTTAACATGTTTGCAAGATTCAAATAATTCAAATCAAGGAAACCTTTATGGAGCTTTTAACTCTGGATTTATCAGAAACTCAGAAAATCCTAACTTTCGTCATGGTTTTTATGAAGGCATTATGGTGTCTACGTATGTGTATGGGTATATAGTGGATGGTATAGGTGGACAGTGGAGACATGGAGTGGGTAAGAAGAAGTACTTGCCAGCTCTTTTGAGTTCAGTGACGATGCTAATTATATGTCATTTCCAAGGGAGCAGGAAATGTATTCCTAAAGGAGATGAGAATACATGGCAGAGTCTGTGATATTATCTGAAAGATACCTCTACCCAAGTTAGAGGGTTGGACAAGTGTAACTCTGTTTCTGGGTAACCCCTGAAGAGGAGGGTCCAATGCTGCCTTTCCATTAGGAATTGCTCAAAGAGGAAACTATGTCAGGGCTGTGAGAGGTTGTGTCTGAAATAACTCAGGCAGTCAGTTCTGTCTTCTCCTTTAGCTGGATGCAGTTTCCCTTAGTCATCTCTCTTGGAAATCATCAAAATAGTGACACTGATTTATAATCTAACAGTTCAGGAGATCCACTTCCCACAGTTAGGGTTTCGTGCTAATTGAACAGAGAGAACTTAGGAGGTTGAAGTCAGAAGCTGTGTTTGTTATTAAAAAAAAATTTTTTTCTAAAGGCAGAATCAGTGATTCGTTCTTTCTGGGACTCAGGGTATTCAATATTGCAGTGTTATATTTAGGGGATCAGTGAGAATAATTGTTCAAATGTTTCCTGTGAGGGAAATATAGCAAAGAAGTTTCCAGCTTTTACAAAGCACTGCCCGAGAAGGTTTATTAAACAAATATGCTTATTTACAAGGGACCAAAATAAATTCCTAAATCAGCTGTATAGAGGAGGCATCATTAATCTCTGTCCTCACTCAGAGGCTCTGGAGTTGCTCCAATCAAACTTTGCTGCTGATGTGTGTGGGCAGCATGAGGTGCTGAGAGGGCGGCTGCCCTATCAGAGTGTGGTCTCCAAGCGTAGGGGCACAGACGAGCATCAGCCCTGGTTCGCAGCCTCTGGAGAGGTGCTAGGTGATGACACACCAATGAAAGGGACAGGAAACAATGTGTCTGGGCATAGATTGCCCATGCTTGCAGGGCCATGCTTGCAAGAATGAAGTGGTACCAGGGATGAAGGCTCCCTCCCTCCCCATTTGTTAACCCCTCAGGGTATCTTTCCTGGCTTCATTTGCCTTACTTGGGGTGCAGGAGTCCCAGCAAAGTGGCCCATGGGACCACCCACCTAGAAGTTTCTCACAGTTTCTCCCTTAGGGCATTGCTGCTTTTCTCCTTCCCCTCCCCCCTTCCACCCCTCCCCAGCAGGAGGAAATATTTTCTTGCCTGGAAGAAAACTTCCATTTCCTGTCTGCTTTTAAAAAAACATTTTGTCTGTAGGTACAAATCCCTTTTCTTTTAAGTCTTCTGGAAAAACAAACCCAGAGCCATAATCAATCAAAGCTAGTTCCCCTTTTTCATAGAGGGCAAAGACAACTTAAACTTTAAACCCTTCAAGAGCAGGGAAAAAAAAACAAAGGAAAGGAAAAACAAAACTGCTAATTGCCATATTAAAACAGCTTGTTTATATCGTGACAAAGTAGCAAAAATCTAATTTTTGTGTTTTTTCAGAGTTTAAGTTGATGGAAGACCCAAATCAACAGATTATTTAAGAAAGGAAAAAAAAAAAAAGGACACATTACTGAAAAACGTGCCAACATTTTCCCTTTACACCTCACAGGAAGGTGTTGTTCTGGCCTTCTTGAGTCTGTGAATTTGAGTTAAAGGTGTCTATTTGACTCACCCCTGTTGTCTTTTTACATCAAGATGTTAAAAGGTCAGATTTAGAGTTACTAAGCCTTCATATACCTGTTTCATTCATCGAGTCCAAAGGTTGGTGCAGGAAGGATCAAACACTTTTCATATTAAACATTAAATGTTAGTGTTTGTTGGAAGAGACCTCATCCTGGGGTCCCACCTGCTTTACTATTGATTCATTAGCAAAATTAACCTTTAATATTTAAAAGGTTGACATTTGAGGGGCACCTGGGTGGCTCAGTCAGTTAAGCAGCCGACTTTGACTCTGGTCATGATCTTGCAATCTGTGGGTTCAAAACCCGCATCAGCTAAGAGCCTGGAGGCTGCTTCGGATTCTGTGTCTCCCCCTCTCTCTGCCCCTCTCCCACTCATGCTCTGTCTCTCTTGCTTTCAAAAATAAACATAAATTTTTTTTAAATAAATAATAAATAAGTAGCCGACATTTGATTTTGATAGTAGGACCTGTATCCCAGTGTTCTCTCTCGTGTGCTCTGCTTCCAACTGACATGCTTTTTCTCATAGACCAATTCACACGGTCCATTTTAGGCAGGCGTCAAGGAAGAAAGATAACACAGTTCACATTCATTATGTCAGAAATTCTTATCAAGAGCATTTCACACTGTTGAGCAGAATAAAAGGGATGCCATTTTTCAGAACTCAGAGGGCTGGATTTCCCATCCTGAACACTCTTGCTGTTTGACCCTAAGGAATAGGTGTGATGTCTTTATTGTATAAATGAGAATATTTACCCTTATGATGGTTCAACAATCTGCCATAAGTCACACATAATTTGGGGGCTGTGGTTTGGATTCAGGTCTGTTTGATGAAACTAAGAGAGAGAAAAAGCAAAAGGTATGTCTGTATATCTATAGGTAGATAAAAATAGATGCAGAAATAGATATAGGCCTAGATGAACCTGTGATGGTTCACTTTATGTGTCAGTTGAAGAGGGTGCTTTTGGATGAGGTTAACATCCAAACTGGTGAACTTTGAGGAAGAAGATTGCCCTTGCATAGTGTAGATGGGCCTCATTCAACCAGTTGAAGTCCTAAACAGAGCAAAAAGATCAACCTCCCAGAGCAAAGGGAGTTCTCCGGCAGACTGCCTTCAGACTTCATCCACCCCATGGCTCTCCTGGGATTCAAGCCTATTGGCCCTTACTGCAGACTTGGACTTGCCTGCTTCCATAGTCACATGAGCCAAGTCTTTAAAAATAAATCTCTTTCCTATGATTGTCCAGGGATTGGTATTCAGGAATCTGGGTGATGGGACATAGACATTTAATACACTATCCTTTTGGGGCGCCTAGGTGGCTCAATCAGTTAAGCGTCCGACTTCAGCTCAGGTCATGATCTTGTAGTTCGTGAGTTCGAGCCCCACGTCAGGCTCTGTGCTGACAGCTCAGAGCCTGGAGCCTGCTTCGGATTCTGTGTCTCCCTCTCTCTCTGCCCCTAACCCACTCGCATTCTATCTTTGTCTCTCTCAAAAATAAAATAAACATTAAAAAAATTAATATATTATCCTTTTTACTTTTGTATGTGTTTGCAATTTTCCAAAATAAAAAGGGTGGGGTTTTTTTTTGTTATTTTTAATTAGTCATAATTATAAGTGATTGGTATTTCCCCCTTATATTCTCCTGTCTTTTCCAAATTTTTCACAATGGTAGTGATTTACTTTAAATAGTGGGAAGAATACTTTTTGGCAAGGAATAAGAAAAAATAAGTTACTGCGTAAAATATATACATACACACACATCCTATTGGTTCTGTTTCTCTGAAAAATCCCAATGCAACATCTATCTATCTATCATCTATCTATTTAAAGAGAGGAGCAAATGAATAATTGAGAGGTATGAAGAGATGATGGTGACATTGAGATTATGGGTTACCAATCATGGGAATAGTTGCTCTAATGTGTGGAAGAAAATGACCAATTAAAATATTTATCTTTTCATGGTGTTCTTTCCTAAACGTAGATGACTTTTAGTTTTGAATGTAGTCCCCTGTATGATAATCTAGTTAAATGACTTTATATACTGCATATGTGTTTTATATACAACCTTGCCAGATAGACATGTGTGTGTGTGCATGCGCGTACACACAAACACACAATCTTGGCCAAGAATATCTGTCTGAGTCTATAGATCAAAGAGCATTGCTGACCTCTATTAGTTCTATGGTGACATAGAATGAGAATGGCAGATCAACCCAGGAAGACTTTCAATAGTAGACATTCCTTTACTGAAAACAGAGCCATGGCAGAAGGAACATTTTCTTATTTCACAGCAAGTGACATCTTTGTTCTAGTGGTGGGAGGGTAAGTTGCCTCCTGCTAAGAACTTGGGAGGTTATATTGTGACGGCCCAGCTGGCTAGGCAAAACAGAGCATGGCAAACAACAAAAATGCATTTCATCTCTTCTAGCTCAAGTGGTTTCAGCTCTAGGATGATACGAAAGGGACTCAATAAAAGGATATTAAAAGACTGAAAATGTCATGGTGACATTATCTTTTGGAAATACCAGACCATCAGTTAAAGTGCTGTTTCCCAATAGTACAGTTTGCAAGATTTGTAGCTGGAATCTGTGGCTTGCCTATTGCAGTTTGCAGAAGATGCCTCACTGACTATTTTATGGCGAAAACTCACCCTGCCCCCAACACAGCAGGAATTGTATCTAATTGTGCATTCTATACACATCCTAGCAAAATTTTTAGTGTTGGTAAATGGCAATAAATTGGGGACATGTGACAACTAATTGCATTTGGTTATAGAAAGAAGTTTTAGAGTGAAAACACATGTGCCTAAAACTCCATGTTTCCTGTGAAGAGTACCATTGATTTTTATAGGACTACAGAGCATACTTGAAGTAGCAAGATTTTTCTTTCTTTCTTGGAGCTTTACAAGGACTTTATCAATTGTGTAGATCCCCTAGCCACATACAGAATATAGAAATATAGGTATATTTTTGCTAAATGGTCTAGATGCCTTCCAGCAAATTCAGCTTTAGGGCTTATCACATTTCCCTTGGATGTCTTTTAAAAGTTAGACATGATTTCCCATAAGAACAAATCCTTTAACAATCTTATCTGCCAACTCTTAGTGAGACAGTGGATATCCCACTGGCATGGTAGATTATGGGTACTCCAAATATTTTGATGGTATATTGTTAGCTTCATTTCAGGAATTCACATTTTCCTTGTGTCTTCCTAGCTTTTACCTAATATTATCATTGGTTCCTTCAACTTAACTCATTTTCTCCAATACCACAAATATTTTTTTAATTATCATAATCAACTCTATTGTTCTTATTTTCATGTCATTTTTTATTGAATAAAGAGGTGATGATAGAGAAGCAGAATGGAGGAATATATATCAAGAACCAATGTATCAACAAATAGGAGCTTACAATCTATAGAGGAACTTGCGATCTCTAATAATTTTTAACTTCCAATTCATACTGAAATTTTGTGTCATGTCACAGTCTATAAAACTTAATTCATATAAACTATCCCTTTTAAGCATTCAACAACTTCTTACACAGTAGGTAGGTTAGACATTTTTATACGTCTAAGTCTCAGAGAATTGAAATGACTCACCCAGTCCTTGCCCATGTCCTTGCTAGAGCACACTGGCTCAAATCTTGTGTTCTTTTCACTATACTACATTATACATGGCTGTTATGGTTAATTTTGCATCAAGTTGACTGGGTCAAAGGATGCCCGGATATGTAGTTAAATATCTAGTGTGTCTATGAGAGTGTTTCTAGAAGGGATGATCATTTGAATTGGTGGGTTGAGTAAAGCAGATGGCCCTCCCCAATATAGATGGGCATCATTCAATCCATTGAGGGCCTCAATAGAGCAAAAAGGCAGAGGATGGTTAAAGTAACTCTAACCTGACTGGGCTGAAACATTGATCTCCTCTTTCTGTCACCATTCCTGAATATGAGGCTTCAGACTCAGACTGACATCTGCAGCATTGGCTTTCCTGGATCTCTAGCTTGCAGATGGAAGATCATAGGATTTCTCAGCTTCCATAACTATGTGAGCCAACGATTTTCAATGAATCTCTTTCTAGATATGTATTTTCTATTGGTTCTATTTCTCTAGAAAACCCTAATACACTAGCAAAGCTTTTTCTTTTTTTAACAGAACTTTGTATTTCTCTTTTGGTATGGTCCATGTCTAATAAAGCAGATATTCATATCACCTATAGGTGGTAGGTGCTATTATTTTTTAAGTTTATTTATTTATTTTGAAAGAGAAAGATCATGAGAGAGTACATGCAAGTGGGGGAAGGGCAGAGTGAGGGGGAGAGAGAGAGAATCCCAAGCAGGCTCTGCACTGGCAGCACAAAGCTGGATGCAGGACGCAGTATCACAGACTGTGAGATCACTATCTGAGCTGAAATCAAGAGTTGGATATTTAACCGAATGAGCCACCTTGGCACCCCTGTAGGTACTATTCTATCAAAAATCTAGAGGCTCTTAACTACATGTGATGGCTCACTGTTTTTCTCTCATTATTTCAACATTCTCTCTGTAGTGAAAAAAGAGATATGAGTGGAGCAAGAAGAAAAAATTTCATAACAAACCTACTTAGGCACATAGTATGATGAATGATACTATCTTCTCTCAGTGTAGTACAGCAGAATACTATAAAACCAAATAAATGTTGAGAACCATCAGATTATATGGTAATTCCATCCTTACAATTCTCAAGTTTTAGAATGAAAATTATATACAATTAATTCATTCTCTACTTGCTCAATGTAGAGAAAATTGAGGTTGTCTTAACTATATCCATTCTTACCTTTCCCATTTTGTGGCTGAGTTCAAATGTAATTGATCTCTTCACCCCCTCCCCACCCCCACAAAGATGGACTCTGATAACCTATCCAATCAGAAAATGCATGCCTTTGGTCAGTGTGATTGATAAAGGATGGTCCAATTAACTGAAAGGTCAGGACTCTTATTTCTTAGTTTGTGGAGAAAACATTCTTAATTCTGCAGTTTCCTTGCCCCTCACCCTGCAAGCCACCATTGGTATGAATGAGGAAGCATGAGAGACATTGGTGTAAGAAACCATATTGAAACCATGGAGGAAGCCAGCCTAAAGATGACATCAGCATGGAGCTGGGAACATCAGAGCAAACTGCATAAAAGGGGCCCAGAGTCCTGGCTGGACTATGCCTGGAGCTCGCCCTACCTCTGCACTTTTCTGTTTCTACATCAATCAAATTCTCTAATTATTTAAGCTTCTATTACAGATCTTCCTTGACTTATGATGGGGTTACATCCAGAAAAACCCATCGTAATTGAAAATGCATTTAATATACCCATCCTGCCAAACATCATAGCTTATATTAACCTCCCTTAAATATGCTCAGAATACTTACATTAGTCTATAGTTGGGCATGGTCATCTAACACAAATGCTATTGTATAATGTGTTAAATATCTCATTTAATTTATTGAATACTGTACTGAAAGTGAAAAACAAAGTTTGTATGAGTACAGAAGGGTTGTAAGTGTGTCTTTTCTTTACCCTTTGATCATGTAGCTGACTGGGAGCTGTGGCTCACTGACTGTCCAGCATGGTGACAGGAACATACCATATATCACTGTCCCAGGAAAAGATCAAAATTCAAAACTGAAGGACAGTTTCTACTGAGTGCATATCACTGTCACACCATCATAAAATTAAAAAAAAAATCATAACTGGAACCATCATAAGTCAGGGGCCATTTTTATTGGGTTTTGTTATCTACAATTAATAGTATCATCACAGAAATAATTCATTCTGAATATCAAGTTATGAATTAAGAATGACAGAATTATGAAGAATGACAGATTAAATATTCCTGTACATTCATTTAAAAAACCCAGACAATGTGGATGTAGAAATTATTTATGGACATTCAAAAGTGAAAATTTCAAGAGGATTCTAACTAGGTTTTCCTTAAAAACCAAAAATATCATGTCTAAGATAATAAGGTTCTACCCAATAGGTGACTTTACTGCTTAGCATTAGTACATCAATCCCACTGAAAAATGAATGCTTTAGGTCCATCTCAGTAGCCTAATCACTGTACAAATTGGTGTACTTATGAAGTGATTGATTTTCTGCCACCTTTGGGATAATACTCTCTAATAGCTATTCACAAACTAATGCCCTTGCACACAATGTTTATCTTTCTTATGAAAAGAGTCACTCATTAGGTTAAATAAGACTTATGATTTTCCTAAAATCTATGATTTTATAAAAATTGTTATAATGGACAGACCCTTGATTAAAAATTCAAGAAAGGTGTGGGGTGCCTGCGTGGCTCAGTCAGTTAAGCGTCTAACTTCAGCTCAGGTCACAATCTCTCAGTTTGTGGGTTCAAGCCCTGCATCCGACTCTGTGCTGACAGCTCAGAGCCCGGAGCCTGCTTCGGATTCTGTGTCTCCTCTCTCTCTGCCCCTCCCCTGCTTATGCTCTGTCTCTCTCTCTCTCACAAAAATGAAAAAATTAAAAACAAAACATAATTCATAACATCACACCTTGTCTCCTCTTATCAGTCTGTAGGTGGACTTGCTCTGAGTACTACTTCTGCCTCTGTATCTTGAAGCATTAAAGACATGAGAGTAGAGACATCCTCTGAAAAAAAGTTGTTTGGCTATAACTATTCTTGATATTGTCTATCTGAAAAATACATCTTACACTGCAAACCTAGGCAAGAATTTCTGTATGCAGTTAATCACAAACATTTTAACTGTGGTCTAAACTAATGCATTAAGTTTGGGGTACTTGAATCACATATATTCAAAAATAATATCCCCAAATACAGTTAAGTTTTATCTGTTTACAGGAAGTTAGTATTTCTGTCTGGTGGGATTTATGTTGGTTCTCATTATTGTATAAATTTGAAACTAACTTTGGATAAGTCTCAGACTTTGGGGGCCTCAATTTCTTCTTCTGTAAAATGAAATGTTTAGAATGATAATCACTAAGATTGTTTCCAGTTTAAAATAATAAAAATAATAATAATAGCATCAATAACAGAGTCCCCATCTCAATAATTCTACTAAATAAAGTGGCAGAACATATAAAGACTGATCTTCAGTCTTGCTATAACCACACCCAGCAAGTCTGCAATTACTAATAGGCTAAGATAGATTGATCATCTGAGACTGTACATCTTCTGGGTACTTAACTCAGAACCCCAGGGTCTTCTATCCTTCCTCAGAGAGAGGAACAGCAAAGGGACACCATTTCTCCTAATGACTCCTGGAACAGAAGGGAATATTCAGGACAATCCAATAAGTAAGTTAAACAGGCAGGTTACATTCCTAATAGATCACTTTTGCTAAGGCTGTATCTCTTTGCCTGGTGATGGAAGCTGTATCCAAATGGTGGGGATAAGGAAGAAAGCATTCCAGAAGGAAAAATGAAACACATTTGTTGATTCTATTTATAGCCTCTAGCATTGCCACCAAATTGAAACCATCCAGAGACTGGTTTTTTTTTCTGTTTTTTTTTTTTTTTTTTTTTTTTTTTGACTGAGGAATTATTTAGATTTCAGACCAATTAAGTAGAAGCTTGACTTTGAAGCAGTAACAAAATCAAAACCAACACCAACTTTTAAATGAGTTGTTGAATTTCCTTTAACTACAAAGCTGCAGTGCTCCATTGTGGGGAGGGCAGTGTGGGGTAGGATGGAAACAAAGGGTTGATTGTTTTAATTGGATTTGGTTTTCACAGGGAGTCCTGGTTTGTTATACAATATTTATAAGTTTGTGGATATTGTTTGCTTAACAATAGATAATTAATCCATTATCTTTCTAAATAATAAGAAAAGTCATCTTGTATCCTTACAGAAAAAAATTCAAGGGGTGCCTGGGTGGCTCAGTCAATTAAGTATCCGACTCTTGATTTCGGCTCAGGTCATCATCTCACAGTTCATGAGTTCGAGCTCTGTATCAGGCCCTGCACTGACAGTACGGAGCCTGCTTGGGATATTCCTCTCTCTGTCTCTCTCTGTCTCTCTCTCTCTCTCATTTCTCTGCCCCTCCCCTGTTTGTGCTCTCTTTCTCTCTCTCAAAATAAGTAAATAAATTTTAAAAATATCAATGACTTTAAAAAAAGGAGAAAATTCAAGCATAGAATACATTTTATATATTTTTAAATCTTTGAATATAGCTAGCTTTTTAAAAGTGGGATGGTATTATTCATTTATTCAACAAGTATTCATTGAGCACCAATTCTGTGTACAAGCATGGTGGTAGGCATTGCAAATACAGGTGAGTAATCCAGACCACATCCCTGTTCTTGTGGAATTTACAGTCTTATAGAGAAGACAGATCATTAAACAAGCAAGTCCACTCCAGAGTGGCAGGTACTATACTAGGTAATGAACATAGTGCTGCAAGAACACAAAGAAGTCACCTCTAACTCAATCTCAAGTCAGGGAGGTTTCCCTGAAAAGGTGGTATCTAATCCAAGGGGTCTGATTATTTGAGATTTGAGTTCAAATAATTTGTTCACAGTAGCAGACAACTCACTGTAAACATAGCAAAGACAGTGAGTTCCTACTATGTGCCAGGCACTGTTCTTTATTTTTTATATGCCTTATTTCATTTAATTCTCACAAGAGGTCTTCAAGATAAATACTATTATACTTAACATAAGACTGAAGCTCAAAGAGATTAAATGACTTTTCCAATGTTATATGACTAATAAGTAGCAAAACCAGGAATCTAATATTGGTCTGTTTGACTTTAAGGCCTGGGATATTTCCAATCTAGCCTTATAAAAGAAAACTTTTAGCTAAAATATGGGGTAAAAATTTTGAAATAGACTGACTCTTTAAAATAGCACAAAAAATAAAATAGTACGATAATTATCACTGGAAAACATTACCCCGACTGACCATTAAAGATGGGCTGAGCACACACAATTGTGTCCTCTCTCTCCGGAAACTTTATTAAAATGTCAGTAAAGGAAAAAAGTCTCTAGAAAGCTACGGTGATAAAAAGAATGGTAGAGTCACCATCATTCATGAACCAGGGATGTCAATGGGTTTGTGGAGAACAAAAGGAGAAGGAGTCATGGTTGCTCATGAAACAGGGCAGAGGAAGCTGAAACCTTACTGAATTTAGAAGAAAATGACTAGGAAGGAGCAGAGTTTCCTCCTAGGACTTGGAAAAGCCTCGAGAGTGGAGTGAAGTGAGAGTGTAAGTGAAGCTTAGGACTGGAAATAATAGGGTCAATTGAAAGTATGTATTTGAAAAATTGGGCAAATCATTCTGAAACAGAGATCATCTATAAGCAGAAATTGAGCTCCCAAGCAGAAAACTGGATGTCTTTTATTTGGAGGAGCTGAATGGTTCCAGAGGCAGAACATGATAGCATCCTCTGTCTGATTCACCTAAAGCAATGCCTAGCTGTCAACAAGCCAAATCAGTTTTTAGTGACTCATTCTTAAATATGAGGAGTCAACTAAAAATATGAGGAGTGAAAAATCCCCCAAGGTGAACAGCAGGGAAAACAAACAAACAAGGTAGGTAAAGACAGAAATAAAAAGATCTAGGAGAAAACAAAGCCAGTTCGTAGAACATAAAAGAAGTTAAAAAATAAAGGAAAACACTTTAATTAGCATCTTTTGAGATATTTGAGAAGATATTGAATCCATAGAACAAAATCAGCACACGTAAAAAAGGAACAATCAGGAACAAGAAAGAGTTCTTGAGAATTAAAAATGAGATTGGCAAAATATTAAATTCAATAGACAGCCTGAGAGATAATGTCTAGAAAATCTCCCCTAATGAGAACAAAACAGAGACAGACTGAGAAAGAAATGCTAAAAGATCAAATATCAATCTAGGAGGTCCAAAGAGGAAGAAATAATCAAGGAATAAACAGACAAAAATTTTCCAGAGTCAAGGACAACATGAGTGTCCAGATTTAAAGATCCCACTGATTTTTCAGTTCTCAAATGGGCAGACACCCGCACCAAGGAATTAGGAAATTTGAAATTTATGAAATTAGAAATTTCATAAATTCTAGAATGAAGAGATGATCTAAATATCTCTAGAGAGAAAAACACACATCACTTTCCAAGAAGTGAAAATCCAAATAGCAGTGAACTTCTCACTAGCATTGCTAGAAGCTCAAGCTTTTGAGAAAAAAAAAAAATGTTTTTATCTTAAAACTCTATACTCAGTCACTCATGAATTCTTTTTTTTTTAACACAGTCATGCAAGGACTCAAAACTTAACCTCCCACGTACTTGTTCTTAGGAAGTTATTGGAAGATGTGTCCAACTAAATAAGGACATAAACTTAGAAAAAGAAAAAGCCAGAATAGAGGAAAAAGCAAATCCAAAATATGAAGTCCCAAGAACACAACTGTGTATCAGGCCAACAGCATATCCAGTCCAACTTAGAGCAGGAGGAAAGGAAGCTCTGGCAACAAAAAGTAGGGACTCAAGACAATCTGTTATAACGTCTCACTTGAAATCTGAACACGTGAAAATGGAAACATATGCAGGAGAGGAAAACAACAGAGACTCAAGGAAAAAAAAGTTGTAAAAGAAAGTAAATGTAGGGGCGCCTGGGTGGCACAGTCGGTTAAGCGTCCGACTTCAGCCAGGTCACGATCTCGCGGTCCCGGAGTTCGAGCCCCGCGTAAGGCTCTGGGCTGATGGCTCAGAGCCTGGAGCCTGCTTCCGATTCTGTGTCTCCCTCTCTCTCTGCCCCTCCCCCGTTCATGCTCTGTCTCTCTCTGTCCCAAAAATAAATAAACGTTGAAAAAAATTAAAAAAAAAAAAAAGAAAGTAAATGTAATTGGTGTATACTTCTTAGCCTTCCAGTAAATAATGTATATATTATCAACTTAATTTAAAAACTATGATATGATTGTTTTGTGAGGATAGTAGTAAGAGAGGCATCTGTGTGTAGGAACCATACCCTCATCTGACACAATAAAGAAGTTAGTACATGATGTCTAGAATGGATAGATCAAGGAGCAGCCTGAGAGCATGTTAACTGGAGGTTTGGGAAAAACTACCAGGAGAAGCTAATAAAAGAGTAACAATAGTTGCCCCTGGGAAGCTGAGATGGGAAGTAAGGAAGACATGGGACCTAAGATTATTATTTTGTTATTACAAGGATATAGAGGCTATTTGAATTTTTAGCTATGTGTATGTTATTAACACAAATTGAAAAGTTTATCAAAGAAAAAATATTATATGTCAAATCCTCTGTTAAGAAGTCAGCATAGGTCTCTGTTTAAATTTATTAGATGTCCCTGGTCATAACACTCAGAGTAAGGATCAATGACAACTACACATATTCAGTAAACAATTTCAGTTCCTTGCTCACCATTCCATTCTTATGGTTTCATGTATCTCTTCTGTGTACTTTCTCACTCAGATATTGATAAGTAGGAATTATGTGTTACATAGTTATATATAGCACATAATTAAAAACAAAATATACTTAATTGTATGAGAATTTGTTGAGGACTATTCACCAGACTGGTCATTCAGTGAACTTGTTCAAACTGAAAATTACATAAGTGGATATTTTAAGGAATAAATCTCAAAAACATGGAAAATCCTTTGTCCCATTTACTTCGTGTCAGTTTTCTGAGATTTGTTGGCATTTTTTTTTTGTGACATTTTCCCCTCAGACTGCTTTTTGTTAAATAAATATATAAATAAACAAATAAATAAATATACAAACAAACCAACCACAGAATAATTTTTCCTAGATAGGAAAACAAGTCACAGATGTATTCCTATTACCTACCTTTGAGGTCAACATTGCATTCTGGTTTTGATGACAATAGAATAAAGTACACAACCATTATTTGATATGAATTAAAATTCCTATCATTGCTGTCTGTATTTGTTCTACTAACATCATTCACCCTACCTTTGAAATATAAAGAATGCCTGTGGCAACCAGCCTCTGCCTGTTGGTTCTGTTCTTTCCTTGAAGAGTATTTTCATTAATGATTAAAATGGTATTTTGCTCTTACTAGACATGTGTACATTTCTCTCCATCTTGCTAGAGCTGGGAGCTGGATGCTCAGATATGATGCAGTTTGGTGGCTGAGCGCTCTGGGACCTAACTTGGGTTTGAATCGTGGCTGAGATACTTACCAGGTGTGTGGCTTCGGACAAGTTACTTACTCTAAGTTTCTGTTTCCTCCCTTCAAAATGAGGTTAATTAAAGCATTAACTGAAGAGTTGTGGAAAAGATTTTTTCTTATTTTTTTTTTAATTTTTTTTTCAACGTTTATTTATTTTTGGGACAGAGAGAGACAGAGCATGAACGGGGGAGGGGAAGAGAGAGAGAGGGAGACACAGAATCGGAAACAAGCTCCAGGCTCTGAGCCATCAGCCCAGAGCCCGACGCGGGGCTCGAACTCCCGGACCGCGAGATCATGACCTGGCTGAAGTCGGACGCTTAACCGACTGCGCCACCCAGGCGCCCCTTCTTATTTTTTTTTTAATGTTTATTTTTGAGAGAGAGAGAGAGGCACACTGCAAACAGGGGAGGGGCAGAGACAGAGGGAGACACAGAATCTGAAGGAGGCTCCAGGCTCTGAGCTGTCAGCACAGAGCCCAATGCAGGGTTTGAACCCATGAACTGTGAGATCATGACCTGAGCTGAAGTTGGACTCTTAATCGACTGAGCCACCCATGCACTCTGAAAAGATTTTTTTAATATTTATTTATTTTGAGAGAGAGAGAGAGAGAGAGAGAATGAGCCAGGGAGGGGCAGAGAGAGGGAGACACAGAATCTGAAGGAGGCTCCAGGCTCTGAGCTGTCAGCACAGAGCCCAATGCAGGGTTTGAACCCATGAACTGTGAGATCATGACCTGAGCTGAAGTTGGACTCTTAATCGACTGAGCCACCCATGCATTCTGAAAAGATTTTAAAAAATTTTTTTTTTTCAACGTTTATTTATTTTTGGGACAGAGAGAGACAGAGCATGAATGGGGGAGGGGCAGAGAGAGGGAGACACAGAATCAGAAACAGGCTCCAGGCTCTGAGCCATCAGCCCAGAGCCTGACACAGCGCTCGAACTCACGGACCGCGAGATCGTGACCTGGCTGAAGTCGGACACTTAACCGACTGCGCCACCCAGGCGCCCCGGAAAAGATTTTTTTAATATTTATTTATTTTGAGAGAGAGAGAGAGAGAGAGAGAGAGAATGAGCCAGGGAGGGGCAGAGAGAGGGAGACACAGAATCCAAAGCAGGTTCTAGGCTCCATGTTGTCAGCACAGAGCCCTACAAGGAGCTCAAACTCACCAACCTCAAGATCATGACCTGAGTTGAAGTCGGATGTTTAACCGACTGAGCCACCCAAGCTCCCCAAAATAATTTCATTTTTTTAATGTTTATCCATTTTTGAGAGAGAGAGGGAGAAAGAGGTAGATAGGGAGAAAGTGTAAGCAGGGGAGAGGCAGAGGATCAGAGCAGGCTCTGCAATGACAGCAGCAAGATGAACACAGGGCTCAAACTCATAAACCGTGAGATCTTACCTGAGCTGAAGTCAAGAGCTCAACTGACTGAGCCATACACGTGCCCTGAGTTGTGGAAAAGATTTAAAAGGTAATTCAAATAAAGTCCTTGGTAAAGTGCATGAAACATAGTAAACGTTCAATAAATGATAGTTATTATTGGTGTTATAAACTTTCTGTAACATGACATGATTGAAAAACTAATGGACTAGTGATCAGAAATACCAGATTTTTCCCAATGTCCCTTCCAACTGTGGCATTCTATAGGGTATGATTAGGTCCTTAATATCCATGACTTGCAAAACTATTGGGTGTATTTTAGTAATATCAAATAAAAAAATAGTTACTAAGGAGTTATCATGAATATTTATGTGTGAAGAAACACTAGATTAACCAGAAAGGTATAACTGGGAAAATGACTTTAAGAGCAAAACTATTGCTTCTTCTTAGGGGAGCAAGCAATTGTGATATAGGATTTAAGGCAAAGAAGATAGAACAAGTCATTGAATCATTATTATTGGCATTGCATGCTTCTTAGAAATTAAGCATTTCACAAAGATGCCTTCTTTGTATTTTAGAATTGTAGATTAAGATGTTGCAAATTTAATTCAGCTTAACAATATTGATTATGCTCAATCATTAATTAATTAATTTATTTATTTATTTTAAATGGGGAAGGAAAGGAAAAAAAGTTAGACAGGGAGAGAGCCAAACCATAAGAGACTCTTAAAAACTGAGAATAAACTGAGGGTTGATGGGGGGTGGAAGGGAGGGGAAAGTGGGTGATGGGCATTGAGGAGGGCACCTGTTGGGATGAGCACTGGGTGTTGTATGGAAACCAATTTGGCAATAAATTTCATATCAACCATTTAGTTTCAAGGTAAATATGGTGCTGTTTTGAATGTTCTGTTGTAGTTTGGTTAGGATCCAAAGGCATCCTTCATTAGCTTCTTTATTAGTACATTTAAATACTCCCTTGGCTTAATTAAGCTTCAAATGACTTTATTCTCTGATTCAGCGGTGTTTGTGTTCAACAGATTTGCCAAGCTTCCTTATAAATCTTCCCACAGCAGATGTTGAGATGCATGTGGCATGGGGTGACTCAGGTTTTGGGTAATGGTCCATGCTTCTTGAATTTAGGAAAGTGATGACTTTTGTTGCTACCACACTTCTGTGGCCCTATGTATATATCTCTTTGTCTAAGCCACTTAGGAACAAGAGAATAGTTCCAGGTGGACTCAGTCAGATGATCTTCTATGGTGCCCACTCCTGAGGTATTACATTTGAGAGGTAACATTGGTAGCAACATATCATGAACTAATAACTCATTTAGGATTCACTCAACGCCTTTCTTCCACTAGCACTGAAAATCCCCCAAAGACTACCCCACATGTGTCCTGATACTAACCATCAAACTGATGTTAATGAATGAGATTTAAGTAGCTAATTCCAATTTCTCTCCCTAAACAGGCAAAGTAGAGGGAGATCTAACTCCCTAGAATAGCACTAGAATAGAACTTTCTGTGATGGTGGAAATGTTCTATATCTATGGTAGCCACTTGCCATATGTGGATATTGAGCATTTGAAATGTAGATAGATAATTGAGAAATTGAATTTTTTAAATTTATTTCAGTTTAATTAATTTAAAAGCCCCAAAAAGTCACTGGTTACATTCATGCTTACACAGTAAATGTTGTTATAAAAATATATTTGGTCCCAAAAGAGAGGGATTTAGACTTACTAATGGGAAAATAAGTTAAAAAAAAAAAAAAGAATTCTGCCTCATCTAAGGGACTCTGAGCTGATTTTGTAGGTGGCAGGAAGGAAAGAGCCTCTAGTTTTTCATTTTTTGTTGGTTTACCTAATGGATTTGAGAAAGTTCAACAAGTATCCTTTGTGAAGGACTGGAGAAACCTATAGGGAGTTATATACCATATATCTACACACATATTTATCTATTCTCATGTGTTTAGAAGTCATTTCCATTTTATTCTGAGTACAATCTTCACAATAAAAATTAAAACAAAGGTTGACATACCTAAGATTTCTTTAATTTTATTTGTTTGGGAGAAAGATTTATTTTAGAGCTTGAGGAAAATATTTTTCTGGCCATATTCCCTCTCCCATTAAAACATATTTATTTTACTATGTATTATTTCACCCATTTCATCATTACTATAAATTTCTCATTTTGAATCATAAGACATTTCATGTGATATGAGAGGACAATTCCCTTTGTGAAGAAAGGTCTCTTGCTCATTGTTGTATCCCAAGTGCCTAGAACAATATCTGGCAAATGATAGGTATCCCATAATATTTGTTGAATAAATGAGCGAATTAAAGACAGTGTCTTTTTTTAAAGTAGTGCTAGTTTCTGGCATCTCCTTGTTACTTTGATGTTGCTGTTTGGGCAAGGAATATGCAAACAAATAGACAAACATGAGCTTGGCTGGACAACTGAAAACTGATTAGTTCTCCGAGACTCAATTCAGCCCATGCTATTTCTCAGGCATCTGAAGTCTGGTTGTAGTTTGCTCAGAAATGTGTGTACTCATTGTGTGCAGAGGGATTTTTATATCAACTGGCATCTTCTCTTTTTGTTTAATGACTAGAAACCAAACCATGTTAAAGACTGGAAGAAATTAGCAACTGTTTAACATCTGAAGACAAAAGAGTTTATATCTGGGGGAAATGAAAGAATTAGTCCTGGGGTCGCTCTTTCTCCTTTACCTTTCTCCTTTACCTTCTCCTTTACCTTCGCTAGAGGTGTCATGGTTAGTTAACAAGAGGGATTTATCAAGGTAGACCTGATACATTACGTGATCTCCACCATGTATAACTCAGCACCATGGGAGTATGATTCACGAGTTTTTCATTTAGCTTTGGAGAATGTTCCATTTGTCATTTGCAGTATTTTCACGGGTTTCCTCCAGAAGTTTATTCTGCAGATGGGCAATAAGACGTGTGACAGACTTGAAGAGAATGCTGCCAGCAAGAATTACCCAAACTATATCCTCTGGGGACTGACCATAGGCTCATGTCTGCAAGGAATAGAATTCTGGAGTGACTGGCCCACTGAAGAGTCCCATAAACCACGCGAGAAGATGGGGGAAAGTGACAGTTGGTGGGAAAATACTTCCATTTTGCTGAGATTAAGTCTGACCTGATAGATCCTTTCAGTCTGCATGTGAATAAAAGCTGGTTCTGTTTTGCTGCAGGCCTTAAAAAGGTAAGGGACAAGAGAGTTAAAAGTAATCATAAAAAGCCAGTTCCCGGGGCGCCTGGGTGGCGCAGTCGGTTGAGCGTCGGACTTCAGCCAGGTCACGATCTCGCGGTCCGTGAGTTCGAGCCCCGCGTCGAGCTCTGGGCTGATGGCTCAGAGCCTGGATCCTGTTTCCGATTCTGTGTCTCCCTCTCTCTCTGCCCCTCCCCCGTTCATGCTCTGTCTCTCTCTGTCCCAAAAATAAATAAACGTTTAAAAAAAAAAAAAAAGCCAGTTCCCAAGCACAGTAATTATGCAGTTCTAAGAATTATGACTCAATTATCATTCCCCTTGCTATACAAAGACAAAACCTTCAAGATTCAACTAATTTGGATGCCTGTAGGAAATGATGGTTTCTGAGTTACTATAGAAAGCAGCAGCTGGAATTTTGCTTGCTAAAAAACTGGTGTGAGGTAGGGTTGCTCCCAGTGGTGTTCTCTCAGTTAAAATGTGTCTGCATTTTCTGTTACTCATGTCTGATGTTTGGTTAACAAGTTGACTCTAACCAACAATGGGCCCAGCCTTATTACAATGGGTCTATCCTTAAGGTACTTTTTTTCCTGCAGCATAACCCAGAATCTTCATTTTTAAATTTTATTATTTTTGTTTTATAAAAATAATAACTGCAGAATAACACAAATTTATTAAGGCATACAATTCCTAAGCGCAGTGTTCAGTATACTTTACACATGTACTGCATTTCAAATATCCTAGAAATTTCCCTCATGCCCCTCCTAGTCATTACCTCTGCAAAGATAACCACTACCACTATTCTGACTTCCTTCATAAAAGATTCCTTTTGCTTATTCCTGAATCTGCATTTTAATAAGAACCCCAAGGGATTCTTATGTACCTTAGAGTTTGAGAAACACCGACTTGAGGTTTTGAACATAAGGTGAAATAGAAATCTCTGATCTGGGTCCTTTAAATAAAACAAAGCACAAAATCCATGTGTTTAGATTGATCTATAGTGTGGTGATCACAAATCAGTATCTTCAATTTCATCATGAAAGCTCCGCAAGGAAGTAAAATACAGCTTTGTGCCTGTACTAATATTGATGCCAAATATCAGAGAGGTTCACCTGAAGCCAGGCACCTGCAAATTCCTATTATCATAAACAGACCATGATGCTCCCTGGTCTCAGAGTACACTTCATTTGCATAGGCAGGAAATTCAGATTCAGGTCATGTTTTTCCCCTGTCAGCTGTGGTTTATTTTCCTTACCCATTCTAAATCTGTCATTTTCAGTCTCATGTGTAAACTTTATGGTTTACTGTACTGTAATTTTAATATTGAATGCAATCTTACCAGGTTGTAGGAGGTGGCACACCTTTCAGTGAATCCAAATAAAGCTATAAATATTAAGATAGGAACCCTCCACATCCACTCTTTATGGTTTATAAAATCTTATTTTGGGTTGAAAAAGAAAATAATATTTTGCTTTTCTTTGGTCATCTTTCCCTATCCCTTTAGTAATATCTTATAATACTATATGATTCTTTTGACTTTCTGGGCCAGCTTCTGATGGCCTGCTTGCCCGATAGTCTATTCATCTCTTCTTGGCTAGCAGTGACTACTCAAATGCATTTAAATCTAGAGCTTGGGAGAGCATCACTTTAAATCAATATTTTCTAAGGAAATAGGCATTTGAACAAGGCTACATTAAATTTCTTTCATCTCTCATGTCCAGATGAGACTTGCAATAGGTCCAGCCACTCCCCAGAACATCTGAGGTGTGATGATGTTTGATAATGTTTGTCAATGTCTACAGGTGATTATCCAAATATTTTCATTGCTTGTAGTCCTCATTACCATTCTCTACAAAGAAGGTACAACTTCCATGGATATCAGTGGCTAGATTTAAGAAGATTCACCAAATCCTATCAAAGTTTACTCTCACTCTAACTGACTCCAACAGTCTTTATGATTCATGCAAATGCAATAAGTCAGATCATGGAATCTGTGCTGTCATAATGACAAAGAGTAAAAATTTTGCACCAAAAATTTACATTTTGTTCTTACCAAGTAAATCCTGTAAAGCAAAACCATGACTTATGAAGAGAGGAAATGAATAATGTTAATACCTATATTATATATTCACATGGGGTACCTGTATATCTATATAGGTATTTCTAGTTACTTTTGAACAGCATTATTCACATCATGATGCATGAAGTGAACTTGTTTTGCTGTTAATTACACCAGCTTTTTGTTCAGTAGCACTAGGCTAAATGAAGCAAGTTAGTATCAACACTTCTTTAAAAAGGAAAAGTGACATATTTTCTTATGTAAAAATAATACAGATGTATTATAAATTATAGACTGCAGAAAAGTAGAAAGAAGTGGGGGGGGGTGGGAAGTACTTGTTTTTGCCATGCCAACAACCATTGCCATTGTTATATATTTCCTTGTAAGCTTTTCCTGCCTGTAATTTTGACTCTGTTGTGATCACTTAGTAGTCTATTTATTTCATTTGCTATTATCGTGATACTCCACATTACTGAAACACAATTATAAACACAATTGTTTATAAACACAATTTTTAACAGTTAAATGCTTTACTTTGTGAATATAATAGTTATTTATCATTTGTCTAATGTCGAGCAATTAGTCTGTTTCAAATTTTTCACCACTTAAAGTAAAACTATGATGAACATCTTTGCTGATAAGACCTTATATTTATGATTATTTCCTTTAAATGGATCTTCTGAAGAATTAATGCAGGTCAAAGGGAATTATCTTTAGAGTACCTACTATGCATTCCCCCCCCCCAAAGAATTCCACCAAATAACACATTTGTCAACGATGCATTCTTTCTGTTTCTACTATTGATCAATCCTTAAACCCCAACCTTTAGCAAGCTCCTGTTTAGAACCTTTATAAATTAGTTATACCCTCCTTAATGGCCAGGCTCATCTAACAAAGCAACCTGATGGAGGGGGAAGAAAAAAAAAGAGGGGCACCCAGGTGGCTCAGTCGGTTAAGCATCTGACTTCAGCTTGGGTCATGATCTCATGGTCCATGGGTTTGAGCCCCACCTCAGGCTCTGTGCTGACAGCTCAGAGCCTGGAGCCTGCTTTGGATTCTGTGTCTCACTCACTCTCTGCCTCTCCCCTGCTCATGCTCTGTCTCTCTCTGTCTCAAAAATGAATAAAACATTTTTTAAAATTTAAAAAAGAATGAATAAACATTAAAAAAACTTTTTTTTAAAAAAAGGAAAAAAGGGAAAGAAGGAAGGAAGGAAAGAAAAGAAAAAGAAAAGGGGGAAGAAAAGCAGACTGAAAGTGAATGAAGGGGAAAGGCATGCAGGAAGGCAACACTTATCTTTATTTTTTAAGTTTATTTATTTATTTTGAGAGAGAGCACAAAGGGGGTAGGAGCAGAGAGAGAGAGAGGGGGGGGGGGAGGGAGAGAGGGAGAATTCCAAGCAGGCTCTGCACAGTCATAGCCCAGAGCCCAATGCAGGGCTTGAACTCATGAACCAAACCATGAGATCATGAACTGACCCAAAAATCAAGAGATGGACACTCAACTGAATGAGCCACCAAGGAGCCCCAGAAGGAAGGACTTTTATAAAGGAACCTGAATCTGCAGTTTCCCCAGTCCAAAAGATAGTCCTTTACACTAGGTAGTTCTTCACCTCCTTCTTTTGATTCATGACTAGAGACTTAACTTATGCATACAACAGGTTCCAAATCTCAAAACCCTAAGCTTACAAAAACAGAAATAGATTTAAAATTAGCTCTCTTGTCCTTTTGCCAGGCCATATGAGCTTTAGCACACAGCATCTCATTTGACTCTCCAGTTAATTCTTGTGAAATAAATATTATTACCCCAAGTTTACAAATGAAAAAACAAACTCAGAGGCATTGAGTGTCTTCTCCCATGTCAGCTAGTGAGTTGTAAGGCCAGTGTTCACGTCCAGGTTTTGTGACTCCAATTTTACTTTGGTTCAAGGTTTCTATGACTTCTTGATTTGTATTCACTTATTTGATTTCTCATGCCAGCAGTGCCCTGGCACTCTTGGATTTTGCCTGGACTTTGCTTCTTTGGTCTGGGCTTCTTGCCTAGTTCCTTCAACTCACTACTGCCCACGTCTCAATCTGTCAATCTGCCAACTTTGTTTAACTGAATTGTGTTCATTTAAGAAAACTTCCTTTGGTGTATTTTAGACAATGAGGAGACTTTATTAGAATATGTAGTAGATATATTTCTCCTTAAATGTAACCACTGCTTCCTTGTTCACTTAAAGGTCTGCTATATTCCTCTGCCAATAATCTCTTGTGTGCCTATATCACCACGCTTGGTACAGGAGAGCAGGTGTTCTTCCTGTAAATTCCCCATATTGATCCAGTTGCTATCCCATTGTGGAAAACACTACTAATTGTTTGTCAACCTCATGTCATGTTCCTGGAAACATAGAGTCCCTTTCCCATATGACTGAGTTCTGGCCATTAGAATGTGAGTGAAAGTCCTATGTGCCATTTCCAGGCCTGGAAAAGTCTTGCATGTGTATTCAATTCTTCACACTCATTTTCCCCCCACTGGCTTGAAGCAGACCTTTGAAGCCACATGTTGAACATGGTAGAGCTACAGAAAAAAAGAACCTGGGTTCCTGAATCATCGCCTGAAAGAAAGCCAGCTACCAACAAGGAAAACCCATTTAGGACTTTACAAGAACAAGAACTTCTTTCTTGCTTGTCCCATTATACAGTTTGGGGTTTATATGGTTCACCAGTTAGCCTACTCTAACAAGTACAGCCATGAACATCTTTGTAATTGCTAATTAAGGAGAACCTCTTTAGTGTTGTGGTTTGACTAGATAGCAGAATTAAAGACATTCATTTTTGTTCTTTTTTTTAATTATATTAATTCAAATTCAAGTTTGTTAACATACAGTGTAGTATTGATTTCAGGAGTAGAATTTATAATTCATCACTTACATATAACACCCAGTGATCATCCCAACAGGTGCTCTCAATGCCCATCACGACTTTAGCCCATTCCCCCCCACCTTCCCTCCAGCAACCCTCAGTTTGCTCTCTGTATTTAAGAGTCTCTTATGGTTTGCCTCCCTCTCTGTTTTTATCTTATTTTTCCTTCCCTTCCCCTGTGTTCATATGTTTTGTTTCTTAAATGCCACATATAGTGGTATCATATATGTCTTTCTCTGCCAGACTTTTTTGCTTAGCATAATACCCTCCAGTTCACCATCCATGTTGTTGCAAATGGCAAGATTTCATTTTTAAATGGTAATTTTCAAAAGGAGTTTGTGTATGTGAGTGTGCATGTTTGTGTGTATATATCAACTACATTTGAGGAGATAGAACTCTTACAGTTCCTTCAAGCTTTTAATCTATAAAACAAATCTCTGTATCAATATTTTGCTTTTTCAAATGGCATTTGGTCACATTCCATTAACAGAATCTCCTCCCAGGGTTGGAAGGGAGCAGATCCTTGTGAGAGTAAAGTTCATAACCCAGTACGCAGATGCAGCCCTAGGACAATGCCAACAATCTGCAGAGAAACACATGTGGTCACCTTTTAGGTAGGACTGCTAAGGCAGAATGGACCTGCTCCCTCTGTCCATTGTAACTGCCAGCCACAGAGTGCTATGAGCCTGACAGGTCATTCTTCAGGCTGTTGGAGATGTGATAAAGGATTATTTAAGAGGCTTGATAACTTATAAGGGTGTGAGAAGCATCAGAGGAAATTACATCAGTGTTTAAATCCAGCAGATTAGAGGATTCAAGGGTCCATTAACAGAAATCAGTCAGAAGGAGGAAGAACTTGTTTTGAGAAGACTGTGTTCTACTTTGGTGGTGTTGATCCTGAGGCCAGCCAGCAGCCACTCCTGTTTCAGTTAGTAAATATCCTCTTTTCTCTCAGTAGGCCTGTCTGTTCTGTTAGATAACCTAATTCCCTTATCTCTGCCTTTGACGTGTGTTTTAGCACACTACCGAGTGATATCACATGGATTTCTAAGTATTAACATGTTTTGGAGATATCTTTCCAGAAACTGAAATTAATTTTTTTTTCAACGTTTATTTATTTTTCGGACAGAGAGAGACAGAGCATGAACGGGGGAGGGGCAGAGAGAGAGGGAGACACAGAATCGGAAACAGGCTCCAGGCTCTGAGCCATCAGCCCAGAGCCTGACGCAGGGCTCGAACTCACGGACCGCGAGATCGTGACCTGGCTGAAGTTGGACGCTTAACCGACTGCGCCACCCAGGCGCCCCCAGAAACTGAAATTAAAAAAGAAAAGAAAAGAAAAGGCAAAGAGAAAGAAACCAAGTATAATTTATCCATATTTTATTTAATTCCGTCCTGTTTCTTAAAGGTAGGAAAAAAAACTAAGGAAGGGAAGAAAGAGAAGGAACGGAAACAAAGGAAAGAAGAGAATGAAGGAAGGAAGGAAGGAAGGAAAGATGGAAGGAAGAAAGGATGAGCATAAGAGAGAAAGAGATAGAAAAAGAAGAAAGGAAAGAAAGAAAGAAAAGAGAGAAGGAAGAAAAGGAAGAGAAAAAAAGAAAAGAAAAGAATAGAAAAGAAAAGAAAGGAAAAGAAGAGAAAAAAGAAAGGGAGGAAGGAAGAGGGAGAGAGGGAAGCAGGAAGGAAAAGAAAGAAGGGAAGAAAAGAGAGAGTAGAGAAAGGCCAATATCCTTGATGAACATAGATGCAAAAAACCTCAACAAAATACTAGCAAACCACATTCAACAATGCATTAAAAGAAGCATACACCATGATTAAGTGGCATTTTTAGATTTATTTATCTCACCAGTTGGTCTGCCCTCCTGAGAACAACCGTGAACATTTTTGCATAGCAACATCACTGAGTGAAAACACCTCACAAGTCGAAGTTAACTACCAAAAGATATTCACCAAAGTAATCCCACCATCACTTTAGCTGAGTTGTGGGAACAAACCCTCATGGTTCTGGATAAATGAAAAATTCATTTAAAATGTAATTTTAGTTTCTAAGTTACAGCCCAACTCCAAGCTTCGTATTTCTAGCAGCCTGTACCTTTGATCCTCTTCAGTTACCCTTTTCCCAGGGTCACATCCTGAACAACCATCACCTGAAACAACTTAAATATCCCGCTGATAACAGCCCTCCTCATTCCAGAAATCTCACTCCATTGCTTCTGATTCATGTGATCTTTAAGCTCACTGAAGTTTCTGATGCTCTGGCCACCTCTACTTTCTCACAGGCCATCATCTACTCCCCCACCCCAGTCCGACACCTCCCTGTCTGAATTCCTTCTGATCCAGCCTAGACTTCATGGCACATTGTTTCAAAAACTTTCTCATCAGAATTACTTCCCTCTGTGCCAGCTCTGCTAATTGAAGACCCTTCTCAGACCTATCACTTGCTCTCTGCTCCTGTGCCCAGACTTCTGGAGATACAAAGAATATCATGCTGCCTGTCACCTCAGCTGACCTCCCCAGGCCACTGAGTCACGCTTTGGTTAGCCCTCTTTCCTATTCCCTTCAGTGGCTGTCCCTAATGTCCATCACTCTCCCCAGGCAGCATATCCCATCCCCAACCCCTTCTCCTTCAGCAGGTAATTCCTCACAGTTTACAGGGGGAAAAAAAGAAAAAAAAAAAGTGTCGATCAGGAAAGATCTTTCTCACCCTCCTTCCTCCATAGAAATATGCTTAGCCATAATTGTGCCATCTTTTTCTCATGTCCTAAAGGAAGAAAACTTCTCCCTAAGCCTCACTCCTCCATCTGTTCCTCTGTTCCTTAGATCCTATTTGCTCTTTGTTACTTAAGGTCTTTATACTACCAATGATCTCATCTCTTTCCTGCATCACCAACTTTCTCTCAACTGGATCCCTCCCTCAGCACCATATAAATATGTTCACCTTTCTCACATTTAATGAAGAGCCTACCTTTGACCTATCCTTACTCCTTCCTTCTCAAGTACTCTGCCTGTAAAAGTTGTTTGTACTTTCTGTCTCCACATCCCTTTTAGCATCCCTCAACCTTTTGCAGCTTGCTACTACTTCAATCACACCTTGAGATTATTCTAGTGAGGATCATTTCAATGGCTTCCAAGTTTCTAAACTTAAAGCCTCGGGTTTTGTTCTCTTACTTGGCCTCCCTGCAGTATTTGGTGCTCCTGGTCTATCCCACCTTTTCAAGTATTTTCTCCTGGCTCTAGAATAACATTCTCCCTTGTTCCTCCTTTTACCTTTCTCACCAGTCTTTTTCAGTCTGCTTCCTGGACTCTTCTTCCTATACATATCCAAAAAATATTTAAAAACGTATTACTGGCATCCCAGTGAACTTCTGGCCTGAGCTCAATATATCAAGGCTCCGATGTGGCAATATTTTGTAGGTTGTGGCTGCCAGCATAGGCCTATGGGCTTTAACAGTCTACACACACCATGATCATGAAGTTTGGTGGCAACGTCAGTTTACACCAAGTCATATATGGTGCTATCAGTTTCCCTGAGGAGGAGGAAGGGGCCCTCACTCCCGCACCAGAGAGCAATTAAATTTGGGAAAGTGTACACTTTCACATATCTCAGGAAATAAGCATTCCCTAGCTGTGTGAATGGCCTGGTTTTCTTTCCTCATAAAGCATTGTGCACTTGTACATGAAGCTGGTAAACATTTTGATCAGTAAGCAAGATGCCTATAAAATTGGTGACTGGTTGCTCTGAGAAGCTAGAATACTTCCTGTGCTTCCACAGACTCCTCCCTACCACCTAGATGACACACACAACCAACAAGCACCAGAGCTCCTGAGAGACCATAATGACCAAAGCTGACATCTGTTCCTTTGCCATTACTCTCTGGCAAGTGGCCATCAAGGAAATGCCTCACTCAGGAGACCTGTACACTGTGATGGCCTATAACCTTCATCCATCTCTCTCAGCAGCCTCTCTTCACTGATTCTTTCTCTGGGAAAAGGCTTGGGAAGATCATCTAATGCTACTGGATGGCCAGTGCTTTCCAGCAGCCAAGTGCGGCACTTATGGTTGACTTTAACTCTTCAAAAACTAAATTTGGGGGTTCCTGGCTCGTTCAGTCGATAGAGTGTGTAACTCTTGTTCTCAGGTTTGCGAGTTCAAGCTCCATGCAGAGTGTGAAACCTACTTAAAAAAATTGTTTTTAATTAAAAGCTGAATTTGGCTGACTCTAAACTGTATCAAGATAAGCTTTTGACTTTGTTTCTATTTATTTTCAAAGAAGTGAATATGTAGAAAGAAACATTGATAGGAGAGATTTTTAGAAAATAAGGTACTAAGATGTAAAGAAAAATTTCCGAATTCTTGGAAACTTTATCATTTGTGATTCTACTTCCTCAAGGGAAAATTGTTTTTAAGTGGACTTTAATTGAATTAGAAAACGAAGCCTATACCATATATATAACTTGTATGTAATTCCTATGATATGATTTATAAAGTATCTCAAGGCTTTGATTTCATCAGATAATGAGGGTGGAAGACAGACTGAGTGGGCTCACAACGTGGCATTGGAACTTGGCTGTGTGTGAGCTTGAACAAGTCACTGAATTTCACAGAGAACCTCTGTGCCCAGGTGCACGATCGCTCTCACAGCTACCCTGTGAGGACATGTCAAGTGTTCAGGACAGCACCTGGCCCATAGCAGTCACTCAGTATACAACAGGTATACTGTCTTTGTTATAGCTTTGTTATTATGCTGGCTTCTCTTGGAGCAAAAAGAAATAAAAATCTAATAATAATCCAAAAAAAATGAATGCATCATCTTGAACCTAAAGTAAAAATGGTCTTAAAAAATCTTAAAAAAATATCTCTGAACCACAAATTTCTATTCACCTTATATATTTATGTATGTTATGCCCCTAACACACACCCCTTAGAGTGGCCTAAATGGTTTGAAAACCCTATTATTCAAAAAGCATGAAAATGTCAGGGATCCAAAACCTATCTAGATTAAATAAATGCATTCAGGGCCCTCCAAAATTCCACATTCTCACAAAAAGGGATGAGAAAAGAGAGTAAAACCGTATCTCAAATGTAGTACTGTCATTAGTCTCTCCTTATTTGTGTTCTTTATTTTTTCAATTTTTGGTGTAAAGACAAAGGTCTTATTCCTTCTAGTCTAATTCAAGAACTTTAATGGCAACAAATACACTGATTGTGCACCTATTGTGTGCCTGGCACCGTTCAGGGCACTTGGAGCAGTCTCTGCTTTCATGGGGCTTGAAGTCGAATGTGGTTCTTAAAAAAAGGGCTCCAGTGCTATTTTAGCAGGTGTCGGTATTGTCTATGCTCATCTTTTAACATTGTATATTAAATTAAAATTGGCATTTTAAAGTCTAACTTATAGTAACATAAATATTAAATGCTGGAGTCAGGAATAAAATTAGATCTCTTTGTGTATATTTTGATATATATGTTTTAATTGATCAAGTGCCTACTCTGTGCTAGAAAATGTGAAATTTTAGTTTTCTTTTATGTAAAATTAGAAAGAATGCTATTATCATTATAGATCTTATTGAGCAGTTTCAGTAAGTGGCTTTTTTGGCTTTGCTGAAATTTAAATGCATTACATCCAAATTTTGGGCCAGTAGAGCAGAAAAAAAGTCCTAAACAGTTTATTCAAGGTAAAACATATACACATGGAGTTTTTCCAAGAAGAAAGCATATTTCATAATATGCATAATTGTGTTTCTTTCCTGAGCTTGAATAGACTAAATATTAACAAATTCGTCTCTAAGAAACCCATTACAAATACAATTAATAAAAATCCCCTACTTCCCACACGTCTATCATAGTATTACATGTGACACCTGATTAATATGTCATTAATAATTGCAACTATGTAATGTCCCAATCATCCAAGTGGGTACCCACTTCATTAAATTAACAATTATTTGTGTAATCCTCATAATGGTCTGGTAGGAAAAGCTGTGTACTCTTTTATTCTACACAATGGCAAAAAAGGAGGTATTTTATTTCATTTATTACTTTTTTTGTTTCAAGTTTTTATTTAAATTTCATTTAGTTAGCATATAGTGTAATATTGACTTCAGGAATAGAATTTAATGATTCATCACTTACATATGACACCCAGTGCTCATCACAACCCAGGCATCATCAAAAATGAGGTATTAAACATGGTGTATAATATAATAATAGCTAATATTAATTGCTTACTTAACAAAGTACTTATATAAATCTATTTAATCTTAATAAGTCTCAATGATCGGATACTATTATCCCCATTGTAAAGTTCAGGAAATTGAGACACAGAGGACTAAGAAACTCACCCACAGTGACACAGACACAGTAGAAGAGATGGAGTGGAGGCTTGATTCTGTGTAGTCTGGTTCAAGGACCTGTTCTTGGCCCCCATGCCACATTCTCATATACCAGTCTCCTTCCCAAAGCAATTTGCTGCTGTCTCTTTTTACTTGCTAAAACATAAAAGTTTTCTTCCATTTTTTTTAATCCTAAGAAAAATGTTCAAAAGTATGACCTGCTTCTCTGTCTCATCTCAAGTAATAATGGTTCTGGTATTCTGGACATTGATTTAGATGCTTCTTTTTATCTCTAGGTTCTTTGAAAGCACCTATCATTATAATGCCTATGCACTCAGACAAATATATGAGACATGCTTTAAAAAAGAGAGAGAAATTTCCCCATGGTCTCTATTACATTTTAATAGTGTGAAGAATAATGCAGTGGACAGATAATGGAGTAAAGCAAGGAATTGTGGGAGGAAGCTTCTTTAGTGTTTTTTGGCTGAATCACTATATAAAAACTCAGACCTTGGCTACCCAGGCTTAGATTTCTGAATCTTGGACCAAAAAGAGAAGTAATGGTAACACTGTCCTGCAATACTTTAAACCCTATGATATACATGTAATCCACGCACTGCCAGAGATTTACAGTGGAGGACAAGGCTAAATGTTAAAGCGTTTTGATTAGGTTTTCTTGTACTTCCAATAAGAACTGTCTTCGGATAAGATACACAGTGAGTCTGCCTTACAGTGAATTCTACAGTATAGAACAATCAGAGCACTGCGTGAGAAAGAATCTAAGTTGTTTGCATATCAGATATGACTGCATAAATTATTAGTGAAACAAAATGCGATGTCTAAAGATACTAGAAACACATCAGGATAAAATCTAACTCTATGTTCTCATGTTTTCATATTCTTCTGGGCATGAGTGCCTTTTTTTCCTCATTTATTTACTTGTAAATAATGTGATTAATTTAATGATTTTAATTTTACTGGGTCTGTTTTCTCCAAGTTGGGAGTGTAACGGAGGCATATTCAGAGCCATGTTCAGGCTCTGCCCTTATGGGAGATATCTCGGATGGTAGTAATGGCCATTTGTCACTCTCACCTGTCACTATTTGTCAGGCCTCGAGTCAGCAGGCAGAGAGGTAAGCCCCCGTCTTACAAAACCCTTCTGAAATTGTTCATGCTAATGGCAATGTGCCAAAGAGTTGCTGATGCCCTGGGGAAAGGCAGGGAACTTCCCGCTCAGAAACAGCTCTGTGGATCACCCCAAAAGCAATTCTTGCTGTGGCTGCCATGAAGGGCGCAGACAGAAAACAAGGAAATCTGTTTAAATTCAGTATTGGTTCCAAATGTCAGTTTTGGTGATATAATTTTGAAAGAAGAAAATTAATTGTGATGGATGTTCAGTAACTTAGAAGACAAGAATTACAAAAGACACATAATAATTTACATTACCAAAAAGACCTTTAACATTCAGAATTTAAAGTACTTTTCTTTCCTGAAAGCAGTATAGTTCCTATTGCCCAAAGAGATTTGTGGCTTAGTGGTTCCAGATTTTTGATTTTATTTATGCTAAGTGAAATACACAGCACCTGATACTTTTTAAAAAATAAAACATAACAACACTTATTTTTGAATATGGTAATATTTATACAGAAATTTCTCACCCTATATTGCTTCAAAATATATATATAAGAAAAATTAATGAATTCATGGTGTGCTTACAGTGAGACTTCGTAAAAGGTGGATCTTTCACTTCTAAACCCATTTTCACTTACAAGGTACCTTGATCATAATTAGAATATTTTATTGTTATTTAATTTTCATTTTCTTACAGCAATTGCATTAAGCCTTTTTGAGTAACATTACATGATAATATCACATTGTATTAATCTTCAAAGTGACTGCAAACAATCAGTGGTGATGGAGGTTAGTTTGTTGTATGCTGATTTCTTTTTGTTGTTGATCTTCGATTAAAAGCAACATACAGTAAAAGAAAGTTAGTAAGATAGATTTCCTGAATAAAGGATTCACCTTAGACATTGTTTTGTTGAACATCTGTGTCTTCTGTCTCATTTCTATATTGAGCCACCAGTCCTCACAGTACTGAGTTTACAAAAAGGAATTATTTATAATGTCTGTAATGTTACACTTTACTTATTATTATATCATACTTTGCAATATTATAACCACTGTACTATGATATATTTCTCTCTATCCTTCCTTAGTCTTATTTTTACCTGGGCTTTTTAGTTACTAAAAATTTAAAACCAGTGTCTTTATTTTATTTTATTTATTTTATTTTAGAGAGAGAGTGACAGAGCAAATGCAAGCAGGGGAGAGGGGCAAAGAGAGAGAGATGAGAGAGAGAGAGACAGAGAGAGAGAGAGACAGAGAGAGAATCTTAAGCAGGCTCCACACTCAACATGGAGCCTGACACAGGGAGCCCACAACCCATGGAGCCCACAACCTTGGGAAATCAAGAGTTGGCCCACTCAACCCACTGAGCCACCCAGGCACCCCACAAGTATCTTTATTTCTGAAATCAAATCAATGCAGTCATAATTATCCACTATTTATATATCGTTATTTTTGAAATCTATAGTCATATTCACTGCCAAAAAATAGTATTTTAAAAGCCACACAGCTCATGGCTGTATCTCAGTGTCTGCCTTTGGTGTTCTTCCATAGTTTATGTGAAAACCTAGACAGCACGTGATACTGGTATAAATAAAATCAAGACTCCTGAGTCAGAGAACCTGAGCTCTAATCCTGAGTTTGTCACCTAATAGCATTGCGACATTTAGAAAAATCTGTTTTTATATCCATAAAACTGGAGTAAGATATCCTGGCTCCTTGAGTTGTTTATGAGCTATGATTTATTAAGTGACCAACACCATGCAAGACCTCAAATAGGTAGTCAATGCATGTTCATTTACTTTCCTTCTTTTGAGTCCCAGTTTCCTCATCTGTAAATCAGCAGTCATAACACCTTTATAGTTCAGTGGTGTACTCCAGCTGGCTTTACCAGCTCATGAGAGCTGCTTGCTAAATTTTTAGGAAGTTTTCAAGCCAGTTTTTAAGTACAGCCAATAATAAAAATTAAATTCTATAAACAATTATATAAACTAAAATTCTATATACAACTAAGTAAATTATATTAAAACACTAAGGCAGTATATATTCAAAGCTTATCGCTTCATAAGTATTTTACTATTATCTATGTTCTTGAAGTTATTTAGGTATACTGTATCTACGTGGTGAAAATTTTATATAAAGAACACCACATTCAGTGAGGTCATCATATTGGAAGCTTGAGATTGGCCATAGTGGGAGTATTTACACCATAGAAATTGTCAAACTCGGGGCGCCTGGGTGGCGCAGTCGGTTAAGCGTCCGACTTCAGCCAGGTCACGATCTCGCGCTCCGTGAGTTCGAGCCCCGCGTCAGGCTCTGGGCTGATGGCTCAGAGCCTGGAGCCTGTTTCCGATTCTGTGTCTCCCTCTCTCTCTGCCCCTCCCCCGTTCATGCTCTGTCTCTCTCTGTCCGAAAAATAAATAAACGTTGAAAAAAAAAATTTAAAAAAAAAAAGAAATTGTCAAACTCTTTACATCTGAGGGGTTTTTTTCCCCCTAAAAGAGCTGATTGCTAACATTTATCAGCATCATAGATACCTAACTGGTTTTGAAATGGAAAAACATTCCATACATGTAGATAATTGTAGAAGTCCTTTCTAAGTTTAAAGTTCTAATATTCCCATCATGTTGAAAACATTGTGCAACACGATGAACAAATGCTGTTAGTGATCATAGAAACATCAACAGTTAACAGTAGGTTGACTATAAAGCTTGGAAGGAAGTAGTCCTGAAGATTGGGTATGAAAGATGATTGGATCCTTGGATTCAAAGAGATATTAAACATATGATCATAATCATTTGGTAGGCACGTATCTCAGGAAGTAAACCTTGCAAATATCCCTGAGTATCATTTAGTCTCTCATTCTAACTATAATCTTTAATTCAGTGGCTCCACTTTTAAAATAGACATAATACTTGCATGTCCATTTTTTACAATGTTATGATGTACATTTATAAGATGCTTTGTTGATAAGAAGGTCAGTGAACATTTTAAGTAACTTTTTCTGAAGTCATGGGTGTTTGCCCCTGAAAATATATTTTAATTATTTGAGACCATGATATCCACCAAAAAGAGAGGGGTGGTAGGTTTTACTCAAAACGTCCCATAAAAGAAAAAACAGAAACTTTTAAATATATGCTAGTGGTGAGGTATTTCTGTATATATTTCAATTATTATTTGAAATAATATTTTTTCTTGTTAGTATTGTTAAAAAAAAAAGCTCTTAAATCCCATAAAACTCTACTTTAAAGCAGCTATTTGCACCTCAACTCTTTTTCATTTTCAGTAACTAGTTGAGTCTGCTGAAAAAGCAATCTCAGTATGCCACCTTTGAAAAAATAAAAAAATGATAAATTGTAATGTTTGGGAAAATACGATAACTTAGCCATTTTGAAAATAAAATCTGGAAAATATAAAGAATTAAGAACAAGTTAATATTTGAATAATAATTCCAGCAATGATTTTATTTTTCTTATACTAAAATTCATTTTACTTATTCAAGAGACTAGGTTCTATTACAATTACTTTATTATAAAGAAAGTTATTCTAATCTGATCCTGTAATTTTATTCTATCTGGTTATGTAAAATAATATTTTATTGGTAAATTTTATTCCAAAATTTATTTTTTGTTTTTGAATTATAAAATTATTTTCCTACCCACATTTTTCTTATATTAGTGCATAGTGTTCTTTTTTGATTGAAGTATACTTGACATACAGTATTATATTAGTTTCAGGTATACAACCTAGTGATTCAGCATTTATATGTATTATGAAGCGATCACCTAGATAAATCTAGCTACCATCTGTCACCATACAAAGTTGTTACATACTACTAACTGTTTTCTCTATGCTGTACATTGTATCCCCATGTCTTATTTTTTTAATAACTATAAGTTTGTACCTTTTAATTCTCTTCACCTACTTTCCCCACTCCCCCACTGTCATCCTCTCTGGCAACCACCAGATTGTTCTCTGTATTTATGAGTCTGTTTCTGTTTTGTTTTGGTTTTAGATTCCACATATAAGTGAAGTCATACCATATTTGTCTTTTTCTGTCTGACTTATTTCACTCAGCATATGTTATCACAAATGGCAAGATTTAATTCTTTTTATAGCTGAGTAATATTCCATTGTATACATTTACCACATCTTTTTTATCCATTCATCTGTCGAAAACATAGGCGGTAAGCTCTCAGACATCAGGCTGAGCAATATGTTTTGGATAGGTCTCCTCAGGCAAGGACAACAATAGCAAAAATAAACAAATGGGACTATATCAAACCAAAAAGCTTATGAGCAGTGAAGGAAACCACTAACAAAATGAAAAGGCAATCTACTGAATGAGAGATTTTACAAATGATAAAACTGATCATGGGTTAATATCCAAAATATACTTTTAAAAACCCACACAACTCAGTATCAAAAAACCTAACAACCCAATTTAAAAATGAGCAGAATATCTGAAAATAAATTCCTCCAAAGAGGACACACAGGTGGCCAAATAGGCATATGAAAAGATGTTCAACATCACTAATCATCAGGGAAATGCAAACCAAAACCACCAGGTATCATGTCACATTTGTCAGAAGCACTATAATCAAAAAGACAAGAAATAACAGGTGTTGTCAAGGATATGGAGAAAAGGGAACACTTGGTGGTGGGAAAGCAAAATGGTGCAGCAAATATGGAAAACAGGAGGGAAATTCCTCAAAAATTAAAAATGGAACTACCATGTATCCAGTAATTCCACTTCTGGGTATTTTCTGCAAAGAAAATGAAAACACTGATTTGAAAAGACACATACACTCCTACATTCATTGCAGCATTACTCACAATAGCCAAGATATGGAAGCAACATAGTGTTCTTTTTAACACTGCAATTATGAGACTGAGTTTGGTCTCTATTGCTTACCAATCATGAATAAGTTAATATAATTATTCTGATTACTTTCTTGCACTCATAAAAACTAGAAATAACAGGATCTAAGAAGAAGTCCTAAACATGTTTTCACCAAACAAAAGCTGATTTCTACAGATGTTCCTATTGAAGATGATATAGGACCTCTCACACTCAAGTATATATTATAGGGTAAACTACTATACCATATCTCACAAGAGTTCAAAATGCCATCGAGAGAGCAGTCCTCATTAAGATCATTTTAACCTTTCACTGCATCATAGAACTTAAAAATAAATGAACACCCACAACACTAGAAACTGAAATTGGTTGTATTATCTACATGAGACTGTGTAAAGAATCTATCCAAATTGTAAGGCATGTTGTAGGTAGATTAAGGAAAATTCAGGCAGATCTCAACTCTCACATGAATGAAGAACATTTGGAAAATGGTACAGGATATTTAGAATGCCTCAACTCTACCCCATTTGTTACTGGCTGCAAAAAAATGAGGGTCCTCACCCGTTAGAAAACAAGGCAGAAAATGCCACATGCTCCTTCCACTGCACCTGTGCATGCATCATATTCCAATGAGGATAGGAGTTGATGGAGACACTACCCTTTGTCCTTGGAAGACAATTCTGTGGCACATTTTACATGTTTCTCCAAAGGTCCTCAGTGGACTAAAGTCTAGCTGTCCACAGTTGTAATAAGCTCAAAAACAACCTTTATTGACTTTCTCTTCTTTCTCTGCCTCACATTCTTTCACTCTAGCTTCCGGATCATGCTGCAAATTAAGTACCTGCACCTGAGTCCTTATCACAGGCTCTGTTTTCAGTGAAACCCAAACTGAGACAAATTCCCTACTTCCCTTTCTTTCACTTCTTGATAATTTTATTCACCCTTTGAGACTTAGTTCAAATATTACCTTCTCAGAAAAGTCTTACCTGACTGCTCCACTCTGCTTTGGATGTCTCTTTTATTATAATATTATCACTTCTGATTAACTGGAGACTTTCTCCCACCATCAGATTGCAGCCCCCCTAAGAATAAATTAGGACACTTTCCTATTGCCTTTGCACCCCATTGCCTGGTACATGCTAAGCTCTCAATGTATATGTGTTAAATGGGTGACAAATAAATTTTAAAAAGAATAAAGGAGATAAAAGAGGAAGATGAAGAAATAAAGATAGATTTCTCTTGCTAACATAAAATAGATTAATATTTTGTGCCTGATCCTTTCAAAATGCAGCTCCCAATAACGAAACTATATTTCCTATTTTTGGTTTACAAACTCACTTCATAAAAATAAAAAGCTTCCATATCTTAATTCCTGAATGAAATGTAAGCGACTTGGTAAAGTGAAGGTGTCTGATATTTTTTTCAACAATATCAGGAAAACAGACCTATCTTCTTAGCTAACTCCTAAAAGAAATCATTTGGTAATTCTCCTTGGTAGATAATTCTCAGGAATAAAGAAAGTTACAAGCTTACACTTGGCAAGTTATTCATATTTATAACAGGAGTGGTAGCAAACCCTGGAATTGTGGATCAAATCCTAGGCCAACAGTGAATGAACCCTGTGCTGTGCCAGGTGGGACATATACAGACAAACGGGATCCGAAGCAAGAGTTAAAGATGAAGGGTTTCACCAATGGGATGCAGACTTGTAGCTGCCATGACTAATAACTGTTGATGTGGTGAGACAGATGAAAATCACTAGTTAAATGGAACTTTCAAAAAGGTTTATCCCTTTACTTTGGGGTAAAGGAAGAGAAAGTGGGAATCCGGTCTTGTCTGAAATAGTCAAGGTAACTAGGGATGCAAGTATGACAGCTGATTTTTTATATGACATGGAAACTCTTAAATTAGGAAAAAAGAAGACATGCAGTGTAAGTGTAAACCTTCTAAATCAATACATTATAAACTGTAGTTTGTGACCAATTCATAAGACATGAAATTTTTCTCAGTATCTTTTAAAAAGATAGAATGGAATAGATTCAAGTAGAAAACATCAGGGGAGTTAAAACAGGATGACACAATTGAGTTTTCTTCCATCTTCCTCTCAAGAACACTAATTTTGACCATCACCCACAGATAAGATTACCATTGCAGAGGTCCAGAAATCCAGCAGAGAAGTTCTAGCATGCTGTTGAAGCCAAAAAAAAAAAAAAAGCCAAGTTTGGATGTACTGAAGAAGGTAAGAGGAACACCTTCACTTTACCCCTAACATTGTGCAAGTCTCACCCCCACACATCCTACTCTATGGCCAGCTGCCTGTACATGCTTCAAAGGGGGCAAGTGCAAGCCACTGCAGATGTGCAGATGGCAAGCTTTGCAGGTGAGCACATGCAGAAAACAAGCCTGACACTGTAGGATTGGGAGAAAGTACAACTTGACAATTTGGCACCACCCGAAGGAAAGCAGATAGAGATTTTCAACAACCAACCTAGCTTTGCAGGACCAAGAGAAGGCATACAATCTTAAGAACTTAAGAAGGAAAAAAAGTATGGAGTAGGCATAATCCTAGAAAATGTCTAAGAAAATCTCAGAATCTCTAGCAAGAGTGACAGAAAGTGTTTCTCTTCTGAAGCCAGTCAGTAACACTGGAGGACATGACTCCTTCTTCAAATGTGAAGGCAGCAACTCAAGAAGTCAAGGAACATGAAAAATCAATGAAGCATGACACCATCAAAGGAACACAGTAACTTTCCAGTAACTGAACCCAAAGAAATGAAGATCTGCATTTTACCCAATAAAGAATTCGAAATAATTGTTTTAAGGAAGTTTGGCAAACTAAAAGAAAATACAAAAAGACAATCCAGTGGAATCAGAAAAACAGTACATGATCAAAGTAAAAGGTTTAACAGAGAGAGAGAAATCATAAAAAAAGAACCCAAGCAGAAATTCTAGAGCTGAAGAATACAATGAATGAAACAAACAAAAATTGCAATGGTGGGCTTTAATAGCAGAATTGATCAAACAGAAGAATATCTATGGACTCAACGATAGCACACTTGAAGTTATCTGGTAGGAGAACAAATTTAAAAAATGAATAGACTGAATTATGGAATATCATTTTAAAAAATGAACCAAAACAAAACAGAAACCAAAGCAATTTCTGCATTGCAGGAGTCCCAGAAGGAGAAGAAAGGCAGAAAGGGACAAAAACCTTATTTGAAGACGTAATGGCTGAGAACTTCCCAAATCTGGGAAGAGATTTGGACACCCAAGTTCATGAAAAGCCTAAGTTCTGAACAGGTTCAATCCAAAAAGATCTTCTCCCAGATATATTATAATAAAACTCTAAAATTAAAGAGAATTTTTAAAGCAGCAAGAAAAAAAAATATTACATACAAAAGAACCCCCATAAGGCTGTGAGTGGATTTATTAGCAGAAACTCTGCAGGCCAGAGTGGGTCAATAAGTTCAAAGTACTGAAAGAAAACAAATGCCAGCCAAGAATACTTTACTCACAGCAAAACTGTCCTTTATAAATGGAAAGATAGACTTTCCCAGATAAGCAAAAGCTGAGAAAGTTCACTACTGTTAGACCTACCTTACAAGATGCTAAAAGTTTTTTAAGCTGAAATAAAAGACTGATAAATAGTAACATGAAAATATATTAAAATATAAGACACACTGATAAAGGTAAGTATATAGTCAAATTCAGAATACTCTAATACTGTAATGTGTTGTGTGAATCACTTATATAATATGAAGATTAAAAAACAAAAGTATTAAAAATAACTAGAGTTACAATCATTTTTAATGGACTCACTGTATAAACAGATGTAAATTATGATATCAAAAGTATTAAATGTGGGCAAGGAGTAACAGGACAGTTTTTGTACAAAAAGTTAAACTGTTATCACCTTAAAAGAGACTCATAACTACAAGGTAATTTATGTAAATTTCATGGTAAACACAAAGAAAACATCACTAGTAGACACCCAAAGGATAAAGAGAAGGGAATCAAAATATACCACTAAGAAAAATCATTAATTCACAAAGGAAAGCAGTAAGAGAGGAAGAACTACAAAACAGCTGGAAAAAAATTAATAAGATGGCATTAGTCTTTACCTATAAATAATTACTTTAAATGTAAGTGGATTAAATTCTCTAATTACAAGACATAGAGTGGATGAATGGATAAAAGAAAAAGAAGCCCCAACTATATGCTGCCTACAAGAGACTTCAGCTTTAAGGACACAGGTAGGCTGAAAGTGAAGGGATGGAAAAAGGTATTCCATGCATATGGAATCCAACAGAGAACAGGAATAGCAACACTTATACCAGACAAAACAGATTTTAAGTAAAAAATTGTAACCAGAGACATAGAAGGTTATTATATAATAATAAAGGGGTCAATTCAGCAAGAAGATATGATAATTGTAAATATATATATATATATATATACACCCAACATCTGAACACATAAATATATTAAGCAAAATACTAACACATCTGAAGGGAGAAATAGATAATAATACAATAATGGTAGAAGACTAGTACACCACTTTCAATAATGCATAGACCATCCAGATAGAAAATCAATACAGAAATATTGGACTTGTACTATGCTTTAGACTGCACGGACCTAACAGACATATATAGAACATACCATCCAACAGCACCTGAATACACATTCTTTTCAGGTACACACAGAATATTCTTCAGGATATATCTTAGGTCTCAAAACTAAGTCTTAACAAATTTAAGAAATTTGAAATAATATCAAGTATCTCTGCAAACAACAATGATAGGACATTTGATATCAGTAATGGGAGAAAACCTGAAAAAAATTATGAACATGTAGAATTGAACAACATAGTTCTGAACAACCAATGGATCAAAGGAGAAATCAAAAGGGAAGGCACATATATGTTGAAACAAATGAAAACCGAAATACAACACACCAAAATTTATGGGATGCAGTAAAAACAGTTCTGAGGGTAATTGATAGTGATAAATACCAACAATAAGAAAAATGTGATCTCAAATGAACAATCTAACTTTAAACTTCAAGGAAATACAAAAAGAATAAACTAAGCCTAAAGTTAACAAAAGTAAAAAATAACAAAGATCAAAGCAGAAATAAATGAAATACAGACCAGAAAAACAATTAAAAAGGTAAGTGAAGCTAAGAGTTGTTTTTGAAAACACAAAATTGACAGACCTTGGGGCACCTGGGTGGCTCAGTCGGTCAAGTGTCAGACTTCAGCACAGGTCATGATCTCACCATTCATGGGTTCGAGTCCTGCACTGGGCTTTGTGCTGACAGCTCAGAGCCTGAAGCTGCTTCAGGTTCTATGTCTTCCTGTCTCTCTCTCAAAAATAAAATAAAACATTAAAGAAATTTTTAAAAAATTGACAGACCTTTAGCTAGACTAAAAAAAAAAAGACTCAAATACATAACATTCTAAATGAAAGAGGAGACATTAAAATCAATACTACAGAAATAGAAAAGATCATAAGATGTAATAACACAACAACAAATTAGATACCCTAGAAGAAAAAGTTAAATTCCTAGAAACATACAACCTACCAGGACCAAATCATGAAAAGACAAAAAATCTGAACAGATCAATAACAAGTAAGGAGATTAAATTGGTAATCAGGAATCTCCTAACAAAGAAAAACCCAGGGCTTAATGACTTCACTGGTGAACTCTACCGAACATTTCAAAAATTAACACCAATACTTCTCAAACTTTTCCAAAAAAGAAAAATGGATAGGAGAGAATATTTCTAAATTCATTTTACAAGGCCAGTGTTAGTTTGATACCAAAGCCAGACACAGACACTATAAGGAAAGAAAATTACAGGCCAATATTCCTCATGAATCTTCAACAAAATACTAGCCAATAGAATTTAACAGCACCTTAAAAGGATCATACACCATGATCAAGTGGATTTATCCTTGGGATGCAAGGATGGTTCAACATATGCAAGTCAATACATGTGATATAACACATTAACAGAATGAAGAATATTCATATGAACATCTCAATAAATGAAGAAAAAGCATTTGATAAAATACAATACGTTTACAATGAAAACTCTCAATGAATTAGGCATAGAAGGAACTAACTTAATAAAACTCACAACTAACATCACACTCAATGGTGAAAACAAGATAATATCACCCACGCTCACCACTTCTATTCAACATATTACTGAAAGTCCTAGCAACAGCAGTTAAGAAACAAAGTTCATGAAGTAAAAACAAAAACAAACAACTAGGACTACATCAACTAAAGGCTTCTGCACAGCAAGGGAAACAATAAAAAAAATGTAAAGACAACCTATCTAATGGAAAAAAAAAGTCTGCAAAGCATATATCTGATAGGGGTTAATATCCAAACACACACATAAGGAACTCCTACAACTCAATAGCAAAAAGTTTGATTAAAAAATGGGCTATGGACCTGAATACACATTTTTGCAAAAAAGACATATTAATGTCCAATAAGCATATAAAAAGGTGCTCAGCATCACTAATCATCAGAGAAATGTAAATCAAAAGCACAATGAAACATCATCTCATACCTGTTAGGATGGCTTTTATCAAAAGGACAAGAAATAACAAAGGTTGGCAAGGACATGGAGAAAAAGGAACACTTGTACACTGTTGGTGGGAAAGTAAATTGGTACAACCATTATGGAAAACTATATGGAGGTTCCTCCAAAAATTAAAAATAGAACTACCATATAATCTAGCAATGCCATTTCTAAATATATATCCAAAGCAAACAAAATAAATATCTCAATGAGATATCTTCACTGGCACGTTCATTGCAGCATCATACACAATACCCAAGATATGGGAAAAAACTAAAAGTCCACTGATGGATGGCTGGATTAATACTGTTCAGACATGAGAAAGAAGGAAATCCTATCATTTGCAACAACATAAAGGAACCTAAAAAACTTTATATTATGCTAACTAAAATAAGTCAGAGAAAGACCAATACTGCATGATATCACTTAATATGTGAAATTTTTTTAAAAAGGCAAACTCATATAAACACAGTAGAATGGTGGTTGCCAGGGGATGGAGGTTGGGAAAATGGGGAGATCCTGGTCACAGGGTACAAGTCTTTTGTTATAAGATGAATAAGTTCTGGGGCTCCAATAGATAGCATGGTGACTATTCTTAATAATACTGTATTGTATACTTGAAATTTGCAAAGAGTAGATCTCAAGTGTTGTTGCCACAAAAAAAGGGTAACTGTGATTGAAAGATGTGTTTATTAATCTGATCATGGTAATTATTTCACAACGTATACATATGTCAAATCATCATGTTGTACATTTTAAATACATACAATTTTATTTGTCAATTATACCTCAATAAATCTGGGGGTGGGAAGGAATCATTTAAAAAATGTCAAGCAATATTTTGCCTTCTTGGAATGTAGGTTTACTTCTAGTTCTTAATCATACTCAAAATCTGTTCTTGCATGATTTATGAAATACAGCAGCTTTTGGTTATTCCTCATGAAATTACCAACTATGAACCTCATGATGGCATTTTGCTAAATAGTCTTGCACAGAATGGCTTTTGAACATGCAATACAAATAAAAGTAAACAATAAGAGTCAGAATTCTCACATTTTTGTGGACACATACATAAGTGCTGGGTCATGATATAAAATGTATTAAGTGAGTTGTGGTTAAAAATGTTTGAAAGTCTCAGCTCTAGATCAGTACTATCCCAAATGTGGTACAGATGCCCAAATCATAATGATCCAGATAAAAACATGGGTTCCTGGGTGGCTCAGTTGGTTAAGTGTCCGACTTTGGCTCAGGTCATGATCTCACAGTTCTTGGGTTCCAGCCCCGCGTCGGACTCTGTGTGGACAGCTCAGAGCCTGGAGGCTGCTTCAGATTCTGTGTCTCCCTCTCTCTCGCTGTCCCTCCCCGGCTCACAGTGTCACTCTCTCTCTCTCAAAAATAAATTAAAAAAAAAAAACACATAAAAAAAATGGCTTCCTGACCTCACTCCAGAGATTCTGATTGAATACGTCTAGAGTGGAGCCCAGAAATCTGCATTTTAGAGAAACAGATGATCCTGACCAAATCACTAAAGTTACAGACACAGATGATATATATCACCTCTAGGGTCACAATGAATAGATGTAAAGAATTGCTAGTCATTTTACTTTATAGCATTTCAGAGGGCTTCTTCATGATTAGAATTGTGGGGAACACCTTAATTCTTTTTTCTCTGAGCAGTTTTTTCGTTTTTTATTGAAGTATAATTAACATACAGTGTTATATTAGTTTTGGGTGTCCAATATAATAATTCAACAATTCCATACATTATTCAGTGCTCATCATAAGTGTACTGTTAGTCCTTCACCTATTTCCCACATCCCCCTACCCACCTCCCCTCTGGTAACCACCAGTTTGTTCTTTCTCTATAGTTAAGAGTCTGCTTTTTGCGTGTGTCTCTTTAGTTTGCTTAGTTTGTTTTGTTTCTTAAATTCTATATATGAGTAAAATCATATTAGTATTTGCCTTTCTCTGACTTATTTCACTTAGCATTATACTCTCTAGGTCCATGCATGTTGTTGCAAAGGGCAAGATCTTATTCTTTTTTATGGCTGTGTAATATTCCATTTGATTATTTTTACACACACACACACACACACACACGCCATGCTTTCGTTATCCATTCACCTATCAGTGGACATTTGGATTCCTTCCATGCTGCAATAAACATAGGGGCACATATATGTTTTGAAATTAGTGTTTTCATTTTGTTTGGGTAAATACCCAGTATCAGAATAATGCATCATATCATAATTCTACTTGTAATTCTTTTTGAAGAACCTCCATACAGTTTTCCATAATGGTTGCACCAATTTGCATTCCCACCAACAGTGCCTGAGGGTTCCTTTTTCTCCACATTCTTGCCAAAGCTTGTTATTTCCTGCCTTTTTGATTTTAGGCAATCTCACTGTGGTTTTGATTTGCATTTCCCTGATGATTAGTGATGTTGAGCATCTTTCCATATGTCTGTTGGTTATTTGTATGTCTTCTTTGGAAAAATATCTATCTGGGTTCTCTGCCCATTTTTAATCAGATATATTATTATTATTATTATTATTATTATATTTGGTGTGCCATTGTATAAGTTCTTTATATATTTTTGGTATTAACCCCATATCAAATATATTATTTGAAAATATCTTCTCCCATTCAGTACATTACCTTGTTGTTTTGTTGATGGTTTCGTTCACCGTAAAAAAGCTTTTAATTTTGGTGTAGTCCCAATAGTTTAATTTTGCTTTTGTTTTCCTTGCTTGAGGAAACATATATAGAAAAATGTTTCTACAATTTATGTCAAAGAAATTACTACCTATGGTTTCTCCTAGGAGTTTTATGGTTTCAGGTCTCACATTTAGGAAGAAAACCTTAAATCTTGATAAGAAGCAGTATTGCACAGTGCTTAAGAGGATTTTTGTGAAATGAGACAGACCTGAGTTCTAATCCCAGTTTGCCATTTGCTAGCTGTAAGATCTTAGGACTCTCATTTACTCTGTTTTTATAAGTAGTGTTAATAACTATCTACAGCATATAGTTAAAAGGACTAAATGGGATAAAGCAACTGGTGCATAGTAATATAAGAAATATTAGCTATTGTCATCTATCCTTGAGAATTCACCAACACTTTGAGAAAAATTTTGTACAACTTAATTTTGCAGACATTGGTTGAGTGTGCAAAGAACAATGCTAAATGTTTTTGGAAATGCAAAGATTAAAAAAAAACCTGTAACTTCATGGACCTTACAATATGATATGGTCATAGAATTTTGCAGCAGAAAACCAGATTGCCCAATCCACTTCTCATTTAACAGATAAGGAAACTGAGACTCTAGAGCCTAAGCAAGTCGCCCAGCATTGTCTATCTAGTAACTGGAGGAATAATGAATAGAATTCAGGCACCTGAAGCCAGGCTAGTGTCCTTCTACCAGAGTGGACCCCAATTCCACCTGAGAGCTTGGTCCTAACAGTGTTGTGCTAGTAAATGTTCTTTGGTTAGGAAAATACGTGTATATATTTATATGTAATTTTATTCTGCATGTTACTCATATAAAGAATATGTAACATGGATTACAAATGATGATAACATACATAATACTCATTATAAATTCAATAGGACTAGTTGATTTTCACCAAATACTTTTAGTTGATTTTTGCTGAATTATATCTATAAGCCAAACTATGGCTGCAATTTAACCAGGATTTCACTAATGTACCTCAGTCTACTAACTCTTCTTTTTAAATCGTGGTAAACACATATAAAATTCATCACCTTAACAATTTTTAAGTGTATAATATAATTGAAAACTGTTAAGCATATTCAGATTGTTGTGCAACCAATCTTCAGAACTTTTTCATCTTGCACAGCTGAAACTCTATACCCATTAAACAACAACTCTCCATTCATCCTTCCCCCCAGCTCCTGCCAACCACCATTCAACTTTCTGTTTCCATGAATTTGACCACTGAAGATACTTCATAAAAGTGGAATCATATCATATTTGTCATTTTGTGACTGGTTTATTTCACTCAGCATAATGTCCTCAAGATTCATCCATGCTGTAGCATGTGACCAGATTTCCTTCCTTTTTAAGGCTAAATAATATTTCATTATAAGTATATAACAATTCTAGGGGCGCCTGGGTGGCAGTCGGTTAAGCGTCCGACTTCAGCCAGGTCGCGATCTCGTGGTCCGTGAGTTCGAGCCCCGCGTCGGGCTCTGGGCTGATGGCTCAGAGCCTGGAGCCTGTTTCCGATTCTGTGTCTCTCTCTCTCTCTGCCCCTCCCCCGTTCATGCTCTGCCTCTCTCTGTCCCAAAAATAAATAAACGTTGAAAAAAAAAATAAATAAGTATATAACAATTCTATTTATTCATTCATTTGTTGATGGATTTGGGTTGCTTCCACCTTTTGCCTATTATGAATACTGCCGCTATGAACATGGGTGTGCAAATCATCTTTTACAACCTTGCTCATAATTCTTATGTACATACACCCAGAAATGGCACTGCCAGATCATATGGTAGTTTTATCTTAATTTTTTTGAAGAACTGCCATACTGTTTTCTATAGTGGCTACACCATTTTATATCACCACCAACAATGCAAGAGAGCTTCAACTTCTCCACATCCTTGCCAAAATGTATTTTCTGTTTTTATGATAGTAGCCATTCTAATTGGTGTAAGGTGATCCACTGACTCCTTACCCAATAAAATTGTTGTAAGGCTGATGTGTGATCTACTGTTAAACTACTTTTCACTCCCACACAGATTATATTCATTAAACTAAAATCACTTTTAGGTTCAGCATACTTATGTTGAAATTTCACTCACTCATCAACATGAGTGATTACTCTGCTGAGTCAGATAATAGTTTTCCAATACAGAAGAATATTTCTTCAGTTTTCTGTGCTATTCACAATGGAACAGCTACAAACAACAACATGCTTTTGCGTTTAGTTTGCATTATTAACATTTGCCTCATCACTTTTTAAATTCTAGATGATGGATGGACCAACTTTTTCTATAATGGGCCAGATGGTCAATATTTTAGGCTTTGTGAGCCATACTATCTCTTTCAAAACTATTCAACTCTGCCATTGTAGTGTGAAAGTATCCATCGATAATACATAAGTGAATGGGTATGGCTATGTTCCAATAAAACTTTATTTATAAAAGCAGATACTGGGTAGGCCCTAGTTTCCTGAACCCTGGTCTAGACAATCAACAAAACAATAAATCATTAGCTCTGCTGCTTGCCAATTTCCCTTGTGGCAATCCTCTCACCATTGTCTACTTGAGGTTACCAACAGGAAGTTACTGAAAGTGAAGTTAGAAAGAGATGCATAGAAGCATGCCATTTATAGCCTTCCCACTGAACACATAAAATAGACATAAACAATAAAATGTAGTATGATAATTAGGAACTGATAACTATTAAGTACAGTCACCTATGTTTTTAACATAATTTCTTTATTTTTAAGTTTATATAATTTCATTTCATTAACGGCTGTAATTAAAAACTGGCTCACAAAATTCCTACAAATTTAACAATTGTTTCCACAAGCCAGTGCAGGCCAGATCCAGCATCCCAGGGGTTCCAGTCTCGTGCCAGTCTTCTCAGACAGCTGAGAACAAGTCCAATTCCTTGTTCCCTTTCAAACCTCACAAAAGTGGTCTATTTCAGAAGACGTCAGAAACCTGATTTCTGGGTATGTATCCTACTCATCCATAAGTTAATTTTTATTAAAACAAAACAAAGCCAACCAAAAAAGCTCCTCTTCCAGTAGTTATTTAGGCAGTCTGTCCTCAAGGTAATTAAATTTCTGGCCAAACCTGTACTCTACTGGAACTTAGAGAACTGAACAATCGCTCGTGTGTTTGGATTCTGAGTCACATTTGGTCTAAGAGAGCTCATGCACTCTTTAGAAGTTTCTGAAATTACAGCACTGCCCAGTCTGGGAACCAATAACTTTGGGTAAAAGTTAAGATGGACATAAGATACGGTATGTTAGCAGAATCCAGCGGTCTGTATTTTAACTCAGCTCCAGGGTACACAGTATAATCTCAGCTGAATTCTCTTCCTTATTTAAGTCTCGACCTTCTCCTTTCTACAAATTAACGGCGGCAGTAATGCTTGGTGCTCTTAAAGTTTGTGAGGGCTAATATTGCTAAAGGGACTTGATAACTTTGGCTAATGAGGTGTTGGAAACATAAGTCATCGTTTATCCTCTGGATGTGAATGTGAGACATTAAGGATTGTAATTCCATGAAGCTGACATAAACACTTTAAGCTTTGAAAAATGTGCCTAGATTCTTAGGGCAAATTGAAACAACCCACGGAAATCAGCTTTTTAATTTTTATTTTCATTTTCTTTAGCATTCTCTCCCATTCTCTCCCATAAGTAATTGAGAGTTGATGACAATTTATTCAGACGTGGGTTTTTTTGTGTGTTGTCTTTGGATCTGGAATAGACAAGCTATGGTACCAATACCACTATTTCCCTCTTTCCTTTCTGTGCCCTTCCTTTCTTACTCTATGCTTTCCATTCTCTTTTCTTGTTTCACTCTTCCTTTTTTCCTATTTGCCCAAGTACATGTATACCCAAACATTGTAGCCTGGTGTGACCTTTGAATGAGCTTGAAACATAAAGTTACATAACAATGTGTATGGTTCTCCTTTAAATAGGAGGCAACCTGGATTCTAATGAGCATTGAATCCATATATATCAGGCCCTTGTATTACCTCATCCTTTTTCTGTTTCCAGGTTATTTCTAGGTACTACCTCCCACTCTGCTTATGGGTTCATATACCAAAAGATAGTCCTAATATATATCATTATATGATATAATGCATCCTAATATACATCTTAATATATATCTTTCTATGATATGATATGTCTCTTTACTAAAAAGACAAGAGGAAGGACATGGGTTGTGGGTACTGGAGTTCACTCTGATAAAGCATGGCCTTACCATGATACCTCTTGTTCTATGTATTCTGTAAAGCCCAGTTCAGTGTATGCTTCTGTCTCATGAGAATGCCAGCCTGGTCTATGGGTCCTATGACCTACCTCCCTGTATGAAGAGCCACTGTGCAATCTGTATGCTTAATATCCCAGGTCTAATTATTCTTTACTAGTATTGTATGTAAAGGTAAGCATTTAAAATCATATCAAGTTGGAAAATACACTTCTCATTTTTAGTGGAATACCATATTTATACTGAAAAGCTTTTGTTAATGAGTACTTTGTTGAGGAGGGTAGTTGTAAAAGAGTTATCCAACCCTAGGTTTTATTTGCCCTTTGTATGTATATGGATTTGAAAGAGAAAATGCTTGCTTTTATATCTGCTAAGATTAGCTACAAGTAATTGTGGTTAGCTTTGCTGAAACTCCTCATCCTAATGATGCAAACAAAAATCACAAAGCACAGAGTTTTAGGTTTCAGAGGTGACTCACAAAGACTAGCAATCCATCTTGGAAGTCTTAGCAGGCCTATTTTTGGGCTGTTCTCCACACATGGCAAGGCTGAAGAATCCCAGGTGTTCTTGCTGAGAGCAAAGTGAGAGCATGAAGATTGCCCTGAGAAGCAAGAACATGCTCATTAAAGTAGGTTTCTGGTGGGAGGTGAATCCGACTGGCAGTTCTGCGTTTCTCCTTGTGGTGACCTCTTTCCTCGTTAGAGAGGGGGTCTGATGTCCAAATGCATCTGGGTTTAATGAGTTGCAGTTCACTAGGGACCCAGAGAGGGCAAAAAAAACATAGCTGCCTGGTGAACCAAGAACAGTGTATTGCTTATTTTGTGGATTCTATACAGTTTAAGCAGTGTAAAAGTTTTTCTTTTGTGAGAGCCTTCTGTCCCTTGGAAGTCTGAAATGGCATATGTGAATATAGGAACCCTAGAGCTATGGCATAAATGGACTAATCAAGTTGGCTAGATTAATGCTTCTCTTATAAGCCAATCACTAAACTCTTAAAAAAACGATTTGGCAAGATCATTCATCTCTCTATCACAAATGAAAATGGAATAATACTAGAGAGACTCTTCTCATAGTTCTGCAGATGTAGGATGGCTGACCAGGTAGGTAGTTCCCCTAGAAACTAGGGAATTAGGTCACCATACTGATTGTTTTAATCTGTCAGAGACTTATTTATGGCAAGAATACTTCGTCATAAAGGGCATATTTCAACGAAATGGCAAATAAATGTGTATCTTTGTGAAATCAAAAGTGAGAATTGTATATAACAAGACTGAGAATGGCAAAATGGCAATTTATATATGGTCAGAGAATATAATTTTGTATGAAATGAAAAGGGTGTAATGTCTAAGAAAATGCATGACAACTATAGCAGTGTCAAAACCCTCAAAAAGCACTGAATGTATATCAGAAGTTAAGCATTAACTTGGGCACTGTCATGAAAAAAGATCTTTTTCTCTGCAATGATATTTTGAATAACTTTTCCATCACTTAAAAGTAAGTTTTTTTTCCCCTCTGCCAGTATTCTAGAAGCAAACTCAAATGCAATTAAAGGTATGAAAAATTTGTCTACTGTTATTAGCATAAAAATTAACTACAAAAGAAAACATGGTTTCCAAATCAATGTATTAAATATTCTTTTTATAGAATCAATTACATACAATTTCTTCATTATATAAATTTGCTTTCTCGTGTTCAAATCAAAGTTCTAAATCTTTGGAATTTTATTTTATAATTTTTTTTATATTTTTATTTATTTTTGAGAGACAGAGTGAGACAAAGTGAGACTGGGGGAGGGGCAGAGAGAGAGGGAGACACAGGATTGGAAACAGGCTCCAGGCTCTGAGCTGTCAACACAGAGCCTGACGCGGGGCGCGAACCCACAGACTGTGAGATCATGACCTGAGCCGAAGTCGGACACTCAACCGACTGAGCCACCCAGGTGCCCCAAAATCTTTGGAATTTTAATAGAACTACTTCCTATTATGCTATGGAGTCTATAACTCTGGTCAATTCACTTAATTTTTCTTTGGCTTGGCATCCCAACTAAAAAATGAAGATCATGATATAGTTCTACTTCCTTATCATACTGTATAGAAATAAGTTAAACTGAGCATGAGTATACTATTTTTATATGATATGATGAATGTATTTGTAAAGGCATTAATACCCTTCTAAAATTTTAAATTATTATAGCTAAGGAAAAAAATTATTACAACTGAGGAAAATTACACAATTTTCCAAATAGGTGAATGTTAGTATATGATCTAAATCATCACTGAGGATATCAGATCAGCAGAGGAAGAAATTCATATAACAACAGATATTTATTGACCACTTCCTATATGCCAAACACTTTATATGAAGTATTTCACTTGACTGTCATGACACTTTGAGGTAAATACTACTGTAAGATCTAATTTAGAAATGGGAAGATTGGGACTAGCAGAAGTTACATACCTTACCTACATTCATCCAAATGGATAGTAAGAAAGACCAAGATTTGAACCTAGTCCTGTTTGATTCCACAGCCCCATTTTGTTTTGTTTATTTATTTTTGAGAGAGAGAGAGAGAGAGAGAGAGAGAAACCATGATTCGGGGAGGGGCAGAGAGAGAGGGAGACAGAGGATCAAAAGTGGGCTCTGCACTGACAGCAGAGTGCCCCACACAGGGCTCGAACTTATGAACCACGAACAACATGGCTTGAACTCACCAACAGTGAGATCCTGACCTGAGCTGAAGTCAGACACTTAACGGAATGAGCCCCCCAGGCACCCAACTGCAGCCCAATTTCTTAATTGCACTCCTCTGTGACTGCCTCTCCAAATTCGGATTCCCTGTTCACACAATCTAAGACTTTGCAGTATTGCATAACAGCTTATCTCAAAATATAAATGGAATGCTACAGTAGTTGAAGTCAACACATAATTTCTGAGATCTTATCCCATTCCAAATTTCACACTGAAATGCATGCCCTTTTGTCATCCATTATTGTAGGAGAATCTGTATGAGCTAGTAGAATATGAGCTGATAGATGGGAGATGTGAAAACATTATGTCTCCTGCTTTGTTAATTGTCTGGGTTTGGTAAAGAAAAATTCATTTTCTTTGGAGATGATCAAATGCTTCCCATGAGTTTCATGAAAACCTCATACAGAACATTTAGGCATATATTCATTTGCCACCTCAAGGACAAAGTGTAACCAGGCATTATTTGAAAGTTTCTTTCATCTTTGTAATTATAATAGATTTTTTTTACCTTTTCCACACAGGTAGTGTGGAAAATGGTATTGTGATGATGGTTCAGGAAAATGACACATTAGATGCATAACTACTATGAATCATCGCTGTGGAAGAAATAAAATAAATAAACCACTCACTGATATCATTGGTAGTACGTTTTTTATTTGACTAAATATTTTAATTGTGGCAACTTTCCATAACAGTTATTTTACAAGGAAATATGTAAGATTAATTTTTAGAAAAAAGGAAACATATACTCTATAAATATAGAGAAGAATGATACAGTGATCATTTTTAATACTGATTTCTTTAAAGAATGTATATTTATGTTCATTGAACATAGAAAAGAGAATTTTAACAACTTATAAATGAGGGATTCCGGTGGCTCAGCCATTTAAGTGTCCAATTCTTGGTTTCAGCTCAGGTCATGATCTCACAGGTTCATGGGATAGAGCCCCATGTCTGCTATCAGCACAGACTCTGCTTGGGATTCTCCCTTTGCTCTGCTCCTCCCCTGCTCATGTGCGTGTGCTCTCTCTCTCTCTCTCTCTCTCTCTCTCTCTCAAAAATAAATAAATAAACACTTAAAACAATTAAACGAATAAATAAAACTTATAAATGATATAAATTGCTATGGCTTTCATCTAGGGGAAAAAAATAATATTTTTCCCCAAAATATATTACATTTAAATGTTTGAGCATACTAGAACGGTTAGCTCAGTTTTTTCTGGAATATGTCTATTTTTCTTAATGATATATATTATAAACAAGTATCATAGTGAGTTCAACTCACTTTTGAAAGTCTTAGGAGAGTACAAAATGGAGAGCTACTTAAACACCAGGGAAGAAAACTCAATTATTCAGAAAAAAACACCTTTTGTAAAAGCTTCATCTAAATAAGGAGTTTTGTGTAATGTAAATGAACTCCTTTTACTAAAGTAGACATTTACCATTGTTATTAACACTTTACCCCCAGGAGGTACACTTTTCCCAATGCTAAGTAGTAACAGAAAAACGCAGGATTGTTCTTCCTAGAAAAAAAAACCTGATGTATTCAATTTATATTTATTTTATTATTTTGCAAAAACATTAGAACAAAAAGAAAAAATATACCATATAAAGTTTCACTCTATATAACACTAAGCTTCAGAAAGAACTGTTTTGCAGCCTGCCAGATGTTTTCCTCCTTTTATTATAAGTTAACAGCAGTGATATATCAAGGATAGAGAGGAATTCACAAATGTATTAAGTCTCCTGCTGCCAATTTAGTGTGTGTGTATTTTTTCTTTTTGGCAAATGAATAAAATTTATACTTGGCATCTTCTAACTGAAAAGCTAGTCTTAAAGATACAGAGATTGTTTTTCCATTAGGCTAATTTGTGTTACTCCATTTGCCTCAACCTGTAACTGACAGCCAAGGAAAATGAGAAGATTCCCTCCTGTTTGCTTCCATGAGAAAGTACTACTTAAAATGAATTTGTTAAAGTTAAATTAGTCTTATAATTTTCCAGTTCTTTTTAAGTGACTCCTAAAAAGTTATCCAAGATAAAGAGAAGAGTTGATAAAGTCTGGAAGCACAAGAGGGAACTGGCTAGGCAGGAAATCTCAAGATCTCAGTGCTGCTTGGTGGGTCCACGCTGGTTAGAGGTGGAAACACTCACACATATGCTCATATGCACAGGTGCCCTTACACACACATACAAACACACATACACAGAATATACCATCTAGCAGATTTCCCTAGTGTTATTTGGAATTTCCTTAACAGATATCATGCCACACCAAAAAGTGGCTAAATCCAATGTGTTCAGAAAAGAAGTAGAAAGAAAGGCCAGTGTCTTTCCTGGAAGGAGTCCAGTGTCTGACACCTGTTGCAGTTCTAGCATCAGATCAGTGAAGGTTCTCTTGCCCACTCCTGCCACTGTTTCCCATTACTCCTTCTCACAATGCGGCTAATAACAGCCCCAAGCCTTCACTTTGGTTTGACACAGCATCTATTGGATTCCACTTGTAAATACTTCAGAGAGTCCCCCAGGCAGGAGCCAGTTAACTATGGGCTATTATTAAGTGGCATTAAAAGCTCAGAAAATCTCTGGACAGAGAACAGGTCAGTATCATACTCAATACAATCTTGATCTATCGATCAACACCATAAATATTGAAAGATAAATTGATGTTAAATTAAAATTAGGGAAAAACCTCATATCTTCTTAATGAAAGAAGTGAACATTTGTGACAAAACATGCTCACAATTTCAACATCCTTAATTGCTTTTCTTTTACCCTGGCTTAATCTAGGGGTAAGATGGTTATCTTAATGATGACTGCTGTTTTACACATTTTAATTAATGCTTTAAGTTTTGTATCTTTATCTGGAGGCAGTTTTATAAAGGAAACTATTTTCAACAAATACAACATGTTACCCCAGCAGGTCTTCAGCTTAGCCATCTGCACAGGTAGAACAGAACGCAGTTCCCTCTACCCTCCAACATGCCAAGAATACGTGTTAGGAAGTGTAGCGAGGGCAACATATTAACGGATGTAGCTGACAAAGTTCTCTGGCTGATACTGTCCTTTCATATCACTGTGGCACTGAATACCAAAAGCTTGGCCTGAATTTATGGAATATAAAGGGGAGGGTCCAAGGAGGGCTTGATTATAGAGAAGAGGCCAGAATGAAAGTTTCAGTGAGGTGTTTTTTGGATATGAATGGCACAGAGTGGACCCTCATTAAATGTTCAAATTAGGTTAAATCAGTTTGATATAGGGAGAAGGGGAGGAGAAAAGGAAAAGAGAGCCAAAGTTAAAAAAGCTGTGTACTACTGGGGCACCTGGGTAGCTCAGTCAGTTAAGCATCTGACTTCTGCTCAGGTCATAATCTCGCAGTTTGTGAGTTTGAGCCCCACATTGAGCTCTGTGCTGAAAGCTCAGAGCCTGGAGCCTGTTTCGGATTCTGTATCTCTCCCTCTCTCTCTCCCTCTGCTCCTTCCCTGCTTGTGCTCTGTCTCTCTGTCTCTCAAAAAATGAATAAGTGTTAAAAAATATTTTTTAAATGCTGTGTACTAATGTATTAAATGTGCTATTATTTAATGAGCAGTCTATTTTGTATATCTGATAACACATCTCTTAGAACATAAGATCTCTAAGTTGTATGGAATAACTGCATCTCTGTTCTTTCTTTTTTGGAAGTTTATTTCTCATTTTATTTCATAATTAGGAAATTTGCCCTACCCTAGAAACTGAGATCTGCATGCTAATGAGGGAACAGTGAAAATTTGAGAATTTCAAGTGAAATGAAAATTTCTTTAGGCCAGGAACCAACATCAGAGTCTGGCATTCTTGTAGCTTATAATAAACGTATCACCTCTAGTTAAGATTTATGGTGCTCATCCCTGACCTCAGACTTGATCTTTAAGGAACATCAAATATGACAAATTAACTTTGATAGAAATACATTTAATGACTAGTTTGCTGACATCCACAGGTAAGGCAGAGAAAATTTCCAGTTAAAAAACAAACAAAAACAAAAAAACAAAAAAAAACCCACAAAACTATTTTGCATCTGGCTCTCCCTCCTCTGCAGCTGCCTGGAGGGCTGGGTTCCCAAATAGGAGAAGGAGTCCTTCAGGATAAGCCCTGCACCCACGCCTGGGGACCCTGAACCATCTTCTGGAGCCAACACAATGGGCCAGAGGAGTCTGCTCTTAACTTCTTAAAACGCTCTGTTTGTAACTAGGGAGATAAATATTTACTTCCCTTAACCTTTACTTGTATATGATGATTTTACTAAAGCGGTGGAAAACAAATCTGCTTTGCAGAAATAGAAATTTTCTGTTAAATGAGCAGAGTTCAACATTAAAAACAAACAACAATGACAACAAACCCCACAAACTGTATATAATGAACATCTCATCTGTTATTAGTTACAGAATTAGTTCTGCTTAAATTTCTCCCATTCCTGCTTCAGGAGTGTTTGTGAAAGGCCAGTAACTAGCCTGAATGTCTATAAAACGGTATCAAACACAACCAGCATTTAAAAGACACGAGCTCCTGTGAAACACTGAACAGAGCATTAATTACTTATTAAGAGTAATTAATGAAAATGACTGAATTTCAATATGTTCAAAGACTTGGAAAAGACTCATTCCAAGTTTCCTCACAAACACGAATCCAAAATACGAACTTGTATTTGGTGTTTGATGTCTGCAGCCTAGACTCTAGTTTAAACTTGTTATGTAAGAAACGGCTATGGAGCTATTAAGTGCACATGAGAAAAACATTTTAGAAAATGTAATGAGTTAAAGTCTCCTACATTTTTGTAGTTGTGAAGAGTTCACTATTGAATGATTGCCTTTCTTGATCACAGCATTTCATGACCAATTTACATGTGATTAAATTGATCTATCAAACAGTTGGCAGAATCCATTTTCTGGCTTGGTAGCAGAAACAGTGTTTTCTGTTCCTCTAAAACCTTGTTATTCAAAATGTAATCAGTGGACCAGTTGCATCTGCACTGAGGCTGTTAGAAATGCAGACTCTCGGGCTCTACCCCAGAGCTTCTGAATCAGAAACTGCATTTTAACAAGCACTCTAGATGATTTATGTGCACACTACATTTTGGGAAGCACTGATCTAAATAAAATACAGCTACCCATATTTCTTACAAAGGAAAGCTGTTTTTTTTTAATTCTCAGAACTAATTTAAAAAGCTAAACCAAAAATGTTCTTAAAAATCCTACATTTTCAACTTTTAATTTTTAATCAATTTAATGAGTATAACAGACTTTTAATGTGACTCTAATTTTTTTCTAGAAATCCCTCCATGCAGTTGGAAGTTGATTTTAATAGTCCCAAACAACCTATAATAAACAAATCACAAGTTACAGAATAAAAGAAAAATTCTTGATGACAAATATAACAGCAACAGCTAGTTTTGTCTGATATAATATTTTTTACACTGGCCAGGTTTATTATTTTGTCCTCATTTATCAAACACTTTGTGCCTCGTATGCAGTATTTCCAGAATTCATCATAACAGAATTATGCTGTAAATCCTTCGGCAAAATTGCAAAAAGCTTTGTTCAGAACAAGAGTAACCTCTACTGGATTGTGATGGTCCTTATGGAAGTCCACAAAACAAAATTCAGGGTTTGCTCATTTTTACAGAGATAGAACAAATGCTATGTTTATTCTGACGTAATCTGCCTTCACTTTCTGAAATAAACTAAAACTCCTGATGAATAATATGCTTGAATCCAGAAGAATATATTATTTAAATGATAATTGAGAGTTGTGACATAACATTTTACTGTCAAATCGTGAAATCAGATTTACTTTGTTCACTTATATGTGCCAGTTACATAGTTTCAACCTAAATTTAAATATATAATGCATCATCTTCAAGCCTTTAAAAAAAGTTTTAGGGGGGGAAAAAAGCTTAAAGGACAATAGTGGACTGAGGGTTTATTGATTTATTTCTTATTCCCAATTTTCTGAATTTCCTGAATATTTAATAATAAAGAATTTATTATTTTGTAATAAAATACCTTTTATTTTAAAAAGAAGAAAAAATTGTCTCAACTCTGGATAAAACTACAAGATAATTGCATATTAAAATATAATGTGCATTTCTGATTAGGGTTCTTCTCATCTGCCAACTGTCCATAATATCAAATATTTTAAATCTAGAGATGCTTAAACGAGAGTTAATCAGAGGGAACTGCCTCTTGTAATTAAACATGTTAAGCAGTTATGTAAAGTTTAACCAGCAGTGGTATACAATGTAGAACAGTCCGTCCCCTCTTTTTGACTTTGTACATTATATATTCTTGATGATAGGATGAAGAAAATTCAAAAGGAGTCAAGTGTAGCCACATTATATATATATATATGTGCACATATATATATATGCGCATATATATATCTCCATATGTGTGTGTGTGTGTTCATTTTATATATATATATATATATATATATATATGGCTACATGTTTTATATATATATGCACATATATATATGCGCATATATATATAAAACATGTAGCCATATATATATATATATATATATATATATATATAAAATGAACACACACACACACACATATGGAGATAGATTCTTCAAACAAGAAAGCATAGTTTTGATTACAGTTCCCCTCACAGACCTTCAACTGTCACTATTTCCTACTGAATAAATTCTAAACCCTAAGTTCAGCTTACAAAGTCTTCAAACTATCTTACCAGGTGCGTCTCATTATTTGCCATCCTCTCTTTTCTCCAACTAAACCAAACCATTTGCTATTTCCCTATATAATCTGAGTTTTTAAATTTCATATTTATCTTCACACTGTTCCTGTTGATTGGCATATTCTTTCTCCAATACCACTTCACCACTCCCCAACCCCCTACCACACCCCAAACTGCCAGGAAAAATCCTACTCTGTCAGTTAGGAGGCTCATAGTCTCCTGTAACAGAATACTCAACTGTGCCTTAAATAATACATTTATTACCTTACATAGCAACAACTACTTCGCTATCTTCATGTTGGCCATTGTCTTCATGTTTGTTTTCAAATAGTCACAAGATAGCTGCCACTGCTCCACACATGTCACATCCTCATATGTCTATGTAAAAAGGAATAGGGACGGGAGTTCCTCTCATATGCCTCATATGGAAAACTCTTTCCAGTATGCCCTTAGCAGACCTCTGCTAAGTTGCTAATTGAAAGGAATTATGTCATTCTCTAGTTTCAAAGAAGGTGGAAATGTTAACATGTACATTTTCAGGCTCCAACATGGGAAGTGGACTATACTGTCCAGGCAGAGGATCAAGGAAAGTGATGGGTATTATGTAAGCAACCAACAATTGCCTCCAGTTCTCCAAAGCCCAGATCTAATGACATTTACTCCATTAAGCGTTCTCCAAGCCATCCAGTAAAAGTAATCTCTCCTTTGGTTTCACACAACACCGTGTATCTTTTATATTCACATTTTACTTTGTATTATAATGATTTGTGTGCTTGTCGAATTTCAACTATGAGAACACATGGACTCTATATTCTTCATATTTTATTCTTCATATCCTCCAGCATAGTCCTTGACCCTTAGAAGGTCTTGAATAAATATTTCCTGAACTGAAAACCTCACTAATTTGAACCACAGATGATTCACTTTAGCTCCAGGGGAAAAGAACCCAAAGGAAACAGGGCTTTCACCATATTGGCAATTAACATAAACTTTGCTTTTCAGTAAGCAGACTACATGGGGAAAAGTCAGAAACAAAAATACAGAGCGGTTGATCTTACTCCATTGACCAAAAAAAAAAATCCTGGAAAAAGTGCTATTTTCTCAAGACCGGTCCACTTGCTACTGGGTGGATGAAATATGGCTCCCAAGGGCTCATCCTAATGGGGTCCCAGAGTCAAGCCAACTGAGACCAAAAGGTTTGCCCAATAGAAATGGAGGACCAATGAGCTAGAAGCATCCTGAGTTGCTGAGGACTTCATAGAGAAAGGCTGCCATAGCACTTCTGAACTTTAATAATTTTTTTAATGTTTATTTATTTTGGGGAGATAGAGAGATAGAATGGGGGAGGGGCATAGATAGAAGGAGACACAGAATCTGAAGCAGGCTCCAGGCTCTGAGCTGTCAGCATAGAGCCCGATGAGGGACCCAAACCCACAAAGTACGGTATCATGACCTGGGCTGAAGTCAGACACTCAACCAACTGAGCCATTCAGGTACCCCAGCACTTCTGAACTTTAAATCTTCAATTTTTTAAGAGAAATAAATTTGCTTCCACTGAGTTTCCTGCCACTCACAGCTGAACTTAATCCAAATTAATGCACTTGGTCTCTCCTGGAGACTATTTTACTTGTCAGAGTCTTTGAGGCTGGTTAGGGAGTCATTGCCAGTAGGAGGGTCCTCTTGAGTCCAGCCTCAATCCAGCTTGGAACTCAACTCAACTTGAAGATTGGCCAAAACTAGTTCCATCTAGACAAGTAGTACCATATACTGTCTGCACTGACTTCTGTTGATAAAACTGGCTATATCTCTAGTTTCTCAAGCAAAACAAAGGACATCAACAAATTGTCAGATATCCTAAACATCAACATTGCTGATTATGTTTAGTAAAATGCCATTTTTTTCTACCTCAGAACTGAAAGAATTAAGTCAGGCCTTCCCAATGCCAAAGCAACTAACCTCTAACCAAGGGGTAGATGAGATCCATGGAAAAATCTGACTTAATGGTTCTTTGCTTTTTATTTATACTGCTACATCTTTTACCAAAGATCCTCAGACTAAAATTATGGTGACCTGCACAAGCAAAACAGTCAAGTGGAGGGGAAGAAAAGTCAAGTCAATCTAAAAATGCATTTTGTATTTTATCCTAAAAGTCAAGATAATTGAAACAGTTGTTTCTTTAGGCTGAGCAGTGATTTTGCTAATATGACCAATGAAGTCAGTTAAAATAATAAGTTAGCTTGTAAATAAAGATGTAAGTTGTTGAAAAATATCCTTATTGCAGTTGACATAGGTAACAGAGGAATCCCTAAATCAACGCCATGCTACAGACACTAGGATTACCACCCTGGCAGACAGGAAGGGCAGGAGCACTTATTCTCAGCTTCTCCCCTCCAGAAGGCAATTGTCCAGCCAAGATTAAGTTAAAAGACATGAGAAATTATTCTGAACTCTAGCAGGGAGAATTTCACAACCATCTGATTCAAATGGAAATGCAGAACTCAGATAACTAAGGTCAAAACATTCAAGAAAAGGCTTGAAATGTCTGATATATCTGGTTCAAAATTGTTCAAAACGAAGTTTCACTTTGTGGAAAGCACTTCTCAAAAATTGATGGCAGCCAAAGGATCGCATAAAACTGATCATTTAAAGTCACGAAGGTGGGGCCCCTGGGTGGTTCAGTTGGTTAAGACACCAACTTAGGCTCAGGTCATGATCTCGAAGCTCATGAGTTCAAACCCTGCATCTGGCTCAGTGCTGAAGCTCAGAGCCTGGAGCCTGCTTCAGATTCTGTGGCTCCCTCTCTCTCTGCCCCTCCCCTGCTCATGCTCTGTCTCTCTCTCTCTCAAAAAAAAAATGAATAAACATTAAATAAAAATTTTAAGGGGCACCTGGGTGGCTCAGTCAGTTGAGCACCTGACTCCGGCTCAGGTCATGATCTCACGGTCCAGTCCGTGAGTTCGAGCCCTGAGTCAGGCTCTGTGCTGACAGCTCAGAGCCTGGAGCCTCCTTCAGATTCTGTGTCTCCTTCTCTCTCTGTCCCCCACCTTTCTCTCTCTCTCTCTCTCTCTCTCTCTCAAAAATAAATAAACATTAAAAAAAAATTTTTAAGTCACAAAGGAAATCCTTGAACCCATGTAGATATTGAAAGTAAAATAGTTACACTACTCTTTTATAAGCTGTGATTTTTTTTTAATTTTAGTTTTTCAAATGAAATTAATTGGTGCTCTTTTCCATATACAATATCTTATTCAGGACCTTATATTATTACCATTTTTCACATACAGTAAATACCACTGTAATGTAGTGATTTTGTGTTTATGGTTTAACATCAAAAAATTAAAAAACTAAAGATTTTGAAATTGAAATTAAATCATTTGGTTCACTTACCCCATAATCCCATATACTATCCTTGTTATAGAGAAACCTGTTATATTCTTAATTTCTCTAAGAATATAAAGCATTGTGGTTAGCATGCTACCTGTGAGAAACAATATAGCACAGTGGTTGAGATGTGGACTCTAGAGCCAGATTTAAACTTTAAGACCTGGGGTTCATATCCTAGCCGTCCCACTTACTAGTTGTATGAATTCAAGCAGGTTGTTTAACCTCCAATGTGCCTCACTTTCCTCATCTATATCACATTGTCCCATATGTCCCATTAAAAGGACAGTATAAAAGGACAATTTTACCTAACTACTGAAATCATCACTTGTCTCCTGTCTCTCCTTTCATACTGTCAGATTATTCTTCCTGGAGCAAAAGGGTAGTAAAAAGACTCCATTTTTTTTTAACTTTTGACCTCTAACAATTTCAAGCCCCACTTCTCACTCTTCCTTTCTTGCCCCACATCTGGATAAACCAATAAGAAGGCCCCAGCGCTCCTCTCCTTGGTATGGTGGAGAAAGAGTTCAAACCAAAGAAACCCTGGGAACCCATACCTTGGCCCCACCCCCTCATTGCAATAAAAATCGGAGACATTCTCTGCTTAGGCCATTCTAGACCAGCTTGGATGTCTCTTCTCTCCAGGAAGTCCCACTATGTAAGTTATAAACCTGTTCATATAAACCTGTCACCAAAAAGATCTTGATCATTAGGCTATTAAGAAAAATATACATGGCACACCCATAAGGCACTGAACATTATGAAAACCAGCCTCCTTAAGGAACAGAGAATTCCATCACCCTATTGGATAACTTTAAAATGGATGGACAGATAATCTGGATTCTATTGAGTACACAGATTTATCAGCCTGCCAAAGAGTTATTTCAAAACTGACTTAAACCCAGACTCCCTAAACCCTAGAAAGCAACAATCACTATGGTAGAGGTTCCTAACCCTGACAATACTGAGCAGGGACTCTCTATAAGAAGAAACTTACAAATATGAACAGAGTAAAGAGAACTCCCCAAAGTATATCCAGTAACCACCAAGTGGATGTAGGGCTGACTTGGATACAGGAAGAGGAATTAGAAACTGAAATAGTGTTTGTCAATTTGACCCAATTATAAATCTAAAATATACTAAAATAACTTATGAAACAGTACACAGATTGGCTTTTGTGCCTCTACAACATAGATTCTAAATTAATTTTAACATCAGCTAAGATGCTCCCATTGGCCTTCATGACCTTAATCAATATTGGTGTCCACCTTACATTTATATTTGGAGATCCCAATAAATTTAAACAAGGCACTCCCTATGATCTTAGAGGAGTTACCAACAAATGGGGATGCCTCACCTTCACCACCAGAACTACCGTCTTTCCTAAATTTTCCATAGTCATAGGGCCCACTGACCTAAAATATCCCATGGTGAACATGGATGCTTTAACCCAACAAGTAATAAGCTGAAATGAAAGTGGGTTTTGGGCACTTACAATTTGTCTAACACAATGGGATTTCATGGACCTTTCCCCAACAACTAATATAGTTAGTTAATACAGCCCAGTTTAGATTAAAACAAGACCTATAGGAATTATGACCCACCAAATAAGACCTACAAAAGAAAGGAGCCATTATGCCTTCTGCCTTCCTCTTATTTGCCCAATTTGGACAATGCTCAAACCTGATAAAAAATTAATGGTACTAACAGTGGATTATTACAACCTTAATGCCATCGTACCAACAATTAAGACCCTTGTACTCAATATTATTAAAATTTCTGACTCTGTCCAATCAACAACTGGAAAATACTTTGCTATTATACATTTGGCAAATATCTTCTATTAGGTTTCTGTTTCAACAGCCTCTCAGCCACAATTTGCCTTCACCTTTGATGGGATATAAGACTTTTCCCTGGCTGTCCATGGGGTATCTCAAGAGCCCTGCTCTCCCATGGTCTCTGTAAGCAAGATCTTCATCACATCCACCTTCCTCCAGGAACACAGGTATGATATTACACTGACAACATCCTATTCTTCTGAGATTCATGTGACACATTCATTCAAGACATACAAATACTCACAAAGGAGCTCACCAAGAGGGATGGATCATTGCATTACAAAAAGTGCCTCAGTTAAATTCCTAGGAATTATGTTGTCAGTCAAGGGTGGCTCCATCCCTGACACTCAGAAAATAATCGCTGACCCAATACCTTTTCAAACTTTTTGGGTTCCAGAGGCAACATGCTCCTCGTTTACAAATTTTACTTCAGTTCATTTATGCTGTTACTTGCAAATTGGCCTGCCTTGAATAGGGTCCTCTCCAACAAAAGTATATTATAATAGGTACTCCCACTAATGCTCTCCAGCATTAATTAGAGGCTTTAGCAACCTCCTCTCATGCCTTCTAGAGTCTCTGAGCCACCTATGATAGCCAAAAGTTGCCCTTAAGTCTCTCACATAAGAAGCTGCCCATCTTAACTCCATGTTACACACCATTTGAACATCAACTGGTAGGTGCATATAGGGCCTTTCTGGAAATAGATGCCCTCAGTTCAGGACTCTCCACACCCAGCTGTCCCTTATGCCTTGGATCACTGAGGTAGCACCCAGTAGACTGGGCACAGTCACAGAGGCCCCCTTATTAAAATGGAAATGGTACTTACAAGATAAAGCCAAATCTTGGCTTTCTAGAATATCCCACCTGTAGGATAAATTGATTTCCCCTGTCCTTAGTCCCTTGCCAGATGTAATGGTGCTTAGAGGAAGTCACCCCTCTCCCAGACCCACTGGCCACCTAGAGAAAGTGTGTTTGTGTTTAAGTACTCAGGATCAACTGAATCAAAAAGGGATTTCATTTATTTTACCCATGGTGAGATCACCATAACATGTGATGGAGCCCTCCAGTAAGCTGCTGTTATCCATCCTTTAGGCAGGACAAACTTGATTAAGGGCAAGACTCAAGGGTCCACAGAATTGGCCAAACGTCATGCAGTCATCTTAGCAATAGAAGATGCTTAACCAAAAACTGGTCCAGTGTGCCTGTTTTTACAGAATCTTGGGACACTACCAATTATCTGGCCACTTAGTCTGACCAATGGCAATAACAATCCCTTATCCAAGGTTACCTCCTTTGGGTTAAAAAACTATGGGAATTTCTTGCCTCGGATACCCAAAATAAAAATCAAGGTCATACATGTCTATCTATACTACAGCCAAAATAAAAGGCTTCATCTTATCCCTTTTGGAGTTCTAGACATTACTGATGGTCACCAAAGCATGTACTTCTCTTCTCAAAATACACACCATGGACTCTTGAACAAGATATCCAGTGAAACCTCAATGAAACTTCAATGACCACATGCTCTAAGCCTCATAGAGTCATAATGGCTTACTTCATAAGTTCAAAATCAACTAACTGACAGCACATTTCAGTCATCAAACATCAGTAATGAATTATAATTGAGTCCACCTCCATTTGTGATGTCTGAGTACTGACAACTTTCAAGCCCCATACCCCCCCTTCCCACTTTTTGCCCCACATCTGGGCAAGCCCATAAAAATACTATGAGTTTCATCCTTGGCATCTGGTGGGTAGTTAAAACCACAAAAACCTAGAACCCTCACTCTGGCCCCACCCCCTAATCACAGTGAAAAGAAAACCAAGCCCTATTCTCCCAGAAAATCCCATTATGGGAGTTATAAACCTTTTCATACTCACTTGATGCATGTGCTATCATCACTCCTGATATTCAAACTAATTTGAGGAGAAGGTGCTTTCTTACCCTCTGAAGGAAAACCACGGTTGTGGGTATCACCCTTCTGCTCATAGACCTCCAATAGCTCTCCCACTGTCCACTGAACTAAACAGAAACTATTTATCATAGCTACAGACTTGTCCTTCTGTGGAGGTTCACTCTCCACAATACTCGTTATAAACATAATCCTTCAAATGTTATTGTTGCCAGAACACACTAAGTCTTTAATTGCCTCCATTCTATTTGCTTATGCTGTTCCCTCTGTCTTCAGTTTCCTTTTCCACCCCCCATCTCTATTTGCCCCTTCTTCAAGACCATCTTAAAAGTTAGTTCTTCCATAAACCCTTTTCTGAGTCTCTCAACCAGACAAACTATCTTCCTGCTTTGAACCCTGTACCATACCGTTTGACTCTCTGGAAGTGCTTTGTCGTGTTCTACCCTATAATATAGTTATTCACATCTTATTGCTCCTAAAGTTCAAGGGTTCAGGCCATGCGCCTTGGAAACAGACATGAATGAATGAATGAATGAATGAATATCCACATCTGATTCTTGCTACTTAGTTCCCATGGGTAATTCACCTCTCCTAAGCCTCAAGTCCTTCCTAAATGAGAAGAAATAAAATCTTACATGTGAAAGGTTTTGCCTACTGTCTGATTCATACTCAACACTCAATAAAATGTTAGCTGCTATCATACTTATCCTCTTCTGGATCAGAAACAATTTTACATCATAAACTATTTTATCAATCCAAAACTATTTTTTTCAATCCAATGCATCAATAGTGTTTGGTAGATAGAAAACATTTAATAAATATCTATTGAATGAACTAAATAAATGATTCACAGGACTTCACTGAAATTTTAAAGCAAATTAACAGTAAGATTAGGACAATTAAATCACGTGCATGGAATCTAAATTAATTCTAAGTACGCACACACAAATTATCTAAAAACATTAGAATTCAGGCAAAGATATAGGTTTGTCTTGAAACTGCTTGCTAACATGTAACTAGCTAAGTTAATTTTCCAGATGTTCCTCCATATCCCACACAGCCTCTCCCACCCTTGTAGTGCACACACACTCGTACTCATACACACACACTTTTAACTGGATAATGGGCTTACTTAGCTATTCCCTAATTTTGTTATTTTAACAAAAAGTAGACATTTGTGGATTAAAAACAGTGACAAGTTAACTAGCCACTTAAGGTTTCTTTCTGTTCAAAATCCTATTCACAGACCATTCAACATTCTGTAAAAAGTTTGGTGTGAGATTTAAAATATATAATGAACTATGCTGGTCTATGTTTAATATTCCTAATTTAAGTAGACATCAAAAATATTTTTAAAAGTTAGAAAAAAGACATTATACCTTCTGATGCAGTAATTTTCCTTCAAAGATCTATTTTAAGGGAAAAATGAAAGATGTAGAAACACAGGTAGGTACAACAATGCTCATTAGAACATTACTTAAAATTGCAAGAAGCATCGTATATGTGTAAAATATGTGACTGACTGTGTACTTTAAAACCAGATATAAAATTGTTTTCAATGATACCAGGGAATGTTCACAACATTGTAAGTGAAAAGACAAGATACCATGTGATATAAACAGAAGGCAGTTTATCTCAATATTGAAGCATTTTTAAATGTTTAATACCTACATGTTTGCCGTGGTCTATAAGAATAGTGGCAGAATGTGTCCAAGTGAAAGATAGTCCTCTTTGAAAACAGTTCACTAACTGTATTATAAAACTTGGAGAAACTGTTTCATACAGAGAAATGTATATTTGTAAATTGACCCACCTAATGTTTCAGTCAGTCCAATTCTCCTGTGTGCAGTCACCTTGAAATGTTGTGTATCATAGTTTTCCTTGGGAGAAGATACAGGAGTAGAAATAGGATTCTAGGGGTAGAGAAGTAGGGAAATCTATCAAATTCAATTTTTTTAAAAAGCCTATGTTGATAACATCCTCAGGTTTTTTAAAACATATTATTTTAAATATTTACTTTTCACACAAAGTATTATAGTCATATTTTAAGACTCTACTCCCTTAAAAACAACTGTACCCTTACATTAATGACCTTAAATTGTGAATCACAAATAAACCCTACCATCATAAAATGTCAGCTAAACATAAACTACGTTTGTTTTTTATAAACATCCACATACAAGTTTGTGATATAGTAATCGTGATCCTGAATCTTAAACCACATTTTCATTTCAAATAGCAAAGCAAACCTATTTCCCTTGTGATGTAGTAAAAGGCACTCATGAGAGATTTTTCTTAAAAGTCACATAAATGAGAAACCTTTTGTGTTCTGTGGCATACATACTGCAGCAAGGGCATGGGGACGGTCATGTTTGGTCCTGCGTAGGTAAAGACGGTAAACTAACACAGCAGCAGTACAGCTGCCAGGGTTTGGCCCATCAGTCCACTGGTTGTCCTGGGTGACACAAATTTGCATTGATTTAGAGTCCCTTTAGGTCCAGGCCCTCAAAGGAAGGGTTGCAGCATGCACCTGGAACAGGCACAGACCTGAGCATGCAAAACAGACTATCTCCATGGTCATGAACTTGGTCTCATTTGTTTAGTGTTCTCACCAGCTGAGCTAACTCATTTTTTAAGATAGAATTACACAAGCTAGCACAGCTTTCCAGTTTTATTTTTCTTTTCAAAAGAAACACCACTATTACATTTCCAAAATATTTCCTATCATAGACTCAAGGAGTTTTAAAAGCAATAAGATTCCTGTGAAAAAATTATCTCAAAACGTATTTAAGGCATATTCAGGGGCCTGAAACATAGTAATTTTTAACACAGTGGAAGTGAAATTTAGATCAAACCAAAACATATTTAATAAGTGCAAAGCAAAAACAATGAGACAAATTCATAGCAATTGCCTTTTTATGTTAAACATGGGAATTCCAAAGGTCTAAAGGTAGGTAATTAGTAATGCCATCATGAAACAAAAAGAATATTAGAAGGGGAGTCAGGAACCCTGATATCTAATCCTAGTTGTCAATATATAACATAATGATATATCACAATTATTAGTTTCTTCATTTATAGAATAGGAAATTGGGCTTCACACATCTAAAACTCCTCCCATTTTGAAATACTAGGAGTTCTTACTCTTGTCAAAATTGCATCAACACAAATTAAATATTTTTTAAACTCTAGATTTTTTTTAACCATGACCATGTTTTAAGATAAAAAACAAATGAAGGCAGCTTGAGTTTCTGAATCATTTGTAAGGATAAGAACGGATAAGAATGGGTAAGGATAAGAACTGTACAAAACATCCTCGAGGAGCTGTTTTTCTCCAGCTAAAAGAAGACAGGATCACCTGACAATACAGAATATGTTTTCTTAATTATTTCTAATGCAGCACTGCAATATTACTGAAAGATTTTAAAAAGGCATTGTCAAGGTATTTTTCATTTATTATCTAGAAATATAATTTCCTCTCTTCCCTCTCCTTTACTGTGAAAAATACTCACACAAATATAAAAGTGAAACCTGAATCTCATCTAAAAAATGTCAGTCTTCACTTTATGGTGCTGCTCTATGAAGGCTGGATGACTAAATGGATTTGGGAGCAAGAAGAAAGCACGTGCCAAATTGTTTTTAACCTTGCACATCCTCATGGTTGTCTCTTTTAGTGTACTCTTTGGAGAAAAACTTAAATGGAAAGCAGAAATGATACGAAAAAACTCCAACCTAGAGCTGCAAAGGCTGGAATGTCCTCAAGAAGGTAAGCCCATATTGGAACATTAGCCAAAAGGGACAGAGTAAAACGGAATCCATAAGGAAACAATCGCAGTTCATTTGGACCTTCCTTCCTTCTTTCTTTTTTTCTAACATCTAATTTATGTTAAAAGACAGAAAACAAAGGTATGTTATTTCTAATTAATTATTGAGCATAATCCAAATTTTCTGCCAATCAAGATAATTTAAAGGATTTACCACTTGTGATTTGCTCATTTATTTCAACCAAGCCTTTCCTCACTTCTGGGAAAAAAAAGAAAGAAAAAATCTTGTCTATTATTGATAGTATCAATTTATGTAGCTCCTTTTCCTTAAAAATTTTTATTGACTATGCTTCAAATTCTCCTGGTTTTGTGGGAAAAATCCTTCAGCCATAAGGTACAAATGTGCCTTACAGGTCACCATTGAATCACACCAGGCAGCAAAATTGATGATGTATACACATATTAATATATCAAACTGAATGATTACATTGAAAGGAGGCGGCTGCAATTCAGGGTCAAATAGTGTATTATCCTAAAATCTTGCACTTTAAATAGAAATGTATTGGACATTTTAATAGCTTTTTAAATTGAGGAATTTATCAAGTGCTTAAATTTTTAAGTATTTTCTAACTTCCTTCAAAAGAAACTTGTAAAGGATAAATGAAGGATGGTTTTGCTGAAACAGCTTTGTTTCAAGCTGAGTAATAAAGTATATTACCAACCAAAATAGTTTCTTTTAAATGGATCACTTACAGGTTTCTAGGATTAGTAATGCATAATGGTACTAAAGATCAGCTTTTAAAACAAGTACGCTTAAATAAAGTGATGATACTTTTATTTCATTTTTCTATTCACTTATACATATTGGATTTATCTCAGACTACCTTAGAAGTTATAGGCTTCGAGTATTATGACTGCACAATAGCAATTGTTTCCAAAGAGTAATATTTTTTGTCAGAAGAATGTTCTATTGCCATGTATTGGAGAATAGCAAGGAGTGATGTGACAGAAAAGGGAGCAGTAGCAAATTGGGAAGTTCACACAAAGGAAGAAACAAGGGGATGAAAAAGAAGCAAGAAATCGTTAACTTCAAAAAAGCCATCCACCTAAAGTGAAAACGGCTTCACTTTATTCCAGATCTTGCTTCAGTGAGTAGATGAGAAAAACTAATGAATTTACTGCTTCCCCGGATCTTAGATACAGCTCAGTTTTTAACAGTTAGGTTATTATATGAGGACTAAAGAATTCTTCTAAATAGACTATAAGTATTACAATTTGTTTTCCACAGTAGCAGCAGACTTCCCAGTGAAAGTCCATCAGTAGCCTACTTCTAACATGGTGTGTGTGCCCTTATTTATTAGATGCTTTCACTATTTTTGGCAGGCTAATATCTTCATCATTCCTAGGAAATAATGGCAGCCAGCCAGTTTTATGAATTCCTGGTGAACACTTAAAATGTTTAATGGAATATTTAGTACCGTATATTTAACCTTTTCTCGGGTGATTAGTTATAGGATCTGAAATAGAACCTGTAAGTAATAAATACTGTAATATTTCATAAAATGAGCCTTATGAAAGTTAATATAGTTAAAACTTCATATTCCAACTAGAGTCTAAACAAGGAACAGATTCATAAATCTTTAGCCCTATTTTGAAAACTTCTCAGTTTAACTCAGAGAAGAAATAGGCAAAGACCGCTAGAACCTAAAGTTCTACATTCCAATTTCATTTATAAAAATATGGAAATGGAAATTTTATTTCAAATATAAAACACTGTAAAACATAATCAATTTAAAGAGAAAGAAGGCCCTGAGACTTACTGATACAAGTTTACCTACACTGTATGTAAAGTAATAACAACTAAATTTAAGTCACTGTATATAATAGCTTGGAGATTAATGGAATTTACTTTTAAGTTTAATTGGCTCATAACAAACTGAGTAAAAGAAAATCTTGTCTATTATTGATAGTGTCAATTGATTAACCAATTGCTTTTATTTACTCTTAAATGTGATTTATTCTTCACAAAGGTGTATGTAGAGCTTAGGCAAAATCGGAATATCTCCAAATTCTTAAATACTGAACTGAACATAACCTATGATTAGTTGAGACACTTGTTTATGGACATAGACATTTATCTGTGGTTATTGCCTCAAATTCATAGCCTATCATGACAGTTTTCTAAACATACAAGCAGGATCTCTGATAAACTATTGACCATGTATATTCCATTTTAAATGTTTTTGAAAAAATATTCTCAAGAAAATCTAAGTTCCAATTTACATTATGATCTTAGGAAATGTTTTTTAATTTACATTTTTAAGTCTTTTATTTTAGGATATTCTGTTTCTTTAAGACACTTCGTTTGGAAACATTTATTTGCATTAGATGTTTCCTGGTCTGCTCTAAAAACCCGCAGAACAATTTCATATAGAAAGTTTTATTAAGCAAATAATTTTGTTCCATTCTAACAACGTAGTCTAGAAAAAGCTCCAAACTGTGAGCTGTTTAAGATGCAGAACTCTTCCCTCTTACCTTACCAACTTTATAACACTCTTTCAAAATTGCTTCATGAATAGCATTAACTTTGGGACCATGAGATGTCTATCACATGAATATTCAACTCTGTTTAAATCCTGAATGGATCCACCATCTCAAAACTATTCCCAAAATCTATTTATAGAAGACATTACTCCTACTCCTTTTTATTTCAAATAGCAAACTTGAACACAACTGTAGTTCTTTTAAGAATCTTTATTGAAGTTTTTCTTAACAATTTAGTCTGTTGGATCTCAATGCAGTTTATTAAAAAACTTCAGTTTCATATAAACTGCAACCAAAAAAGTAATTTACTTTGTCAAAGAAGTTATCTGAAGTTGCAAGTTATTCTCTGTAATAAGTAGAACAGTAAAATGTAAGCATGCTCTCGGATGCAGGTGCTCCTGTGTACTATGGAGTTAACTTTGAAGAGCTTGCTAAGATCTGCAGGCAGTCTATGGAATGCATTTATTTTCTCCACAATTTATGTACATGAGAATAAAACTGATATTTATGAATAAAGTATTTTTCTCAAAAAAGTTGAGGCAGCTCTTGTTGAATGCTATCCGTGTTACGGGTACACTGGCTACCCCTCGAACTGTTCTAAGAGAAACAGACAGCCGGGAGTCCATGTTCATGCTGAAACTTGAAAAATCCGTCCACACGAGTTGAGTTCCAAGAAAAGGAAGAGGATAAAACACTACGCACAGCTTTTCATCGTCTTACATTAACAGGACACACCAAGAAACTTCACATACCAAGGGAGCAAATTCCCTTCACTGCTTTCAGTCAAGGTCAGTGGTGTCCATAGTGGAGAGTGGAAGTGGAGCAAGCTTAGGACAGAATAAAGCTTAAGTCTACATCTCATGCATAGCTGTCCTCGAATGTTTCTCAGACATCCGAATTAGAACTGAGGTTTGTTAACCTGGGGTCCGCGTTGATTTCATATCTGTAGTGATACCCTTCCATGTGATCCCTGCAGGCATCTCTGATATTATGCATCCACTTTTTTATCCCCTTGCGGTTCAAGTACAAAACCAGTAAGAAAATGGCACCTATCAGGGCTAAAACAATACCTAGAAAGACATAAGAAGTCTGCAGGGATGGAGGGAGGATAGGGTCACACTCCAGGTGGGAGCTGTTGAGTTCCAAAAGGGCCCGATTCCTCATTTTTTCCGGGAATGCACAGGCGAGCCTGGCTTTGCCCTGCACTACCTCTGTCTCCTTGAGCCAGGCCACCATGTCCACCATGTGACAGTCGCAGACCCAGGGATTGTTGTCCAGGAAGACCCTGACGTGGGGCAGGCTCTGCAACTCCGCCAGGGTGCCGTTGTGAAGGACCTTGAGGGCGTTGTCCTCCAGGTGGAGGCTTTGTAGGTGTGTCAGGTTGCGGAAGGACACGTAAGTTAGGCTCACCAGCGAGTTGTTGCGCAGGTCCAGGTGCCTGAGGCCGGGTAGGTGGGCCAGTACGTCCCGAGGCAAGAAGAGGAAGTGGTTGCTGGCCAGTTCGAGGCGCTGGAGCCCGCGAAGCGCATGGCCGGCGCGTAGGGACGCCGCCACCATACCCTCGAAGCTCCGGTTGTGCCGGTGGTCCTCAGGGGGCACGATGTGGTTCAGCATCAGTTCCACCAGGGGGCTGGGGGCCGAGAAGCTGGCGTTGCTGCCCGAGAAGGTGAAGGGGCTGAGGTGGGCCAGCGGGTTGTGGCTGAGGTCGAGCTGCCGCAGGCTGGGCAGATGCTCGAAGGCGCCGGCGCGCACCTCCTGCAGGCGGCTGCCGCTGAGGTTGAGCGCGGCCAGCTCCGCCAGCGGCGGCCGGCGGGCGAAGGCGCCGGCGGGGAGCACGGCCAGCTGATTGCCGGTGAGGAAGAGGTTGCGCACGTAGGGGGGCAGGTCCGCGGGCACCTCGGTCAGGTTGCGGTTAACGCACTTGACAGTGCGCGCCGCCTCGGAGCACTCGCAAAGCTGGGGGCATTGGCCCGGCAGCGGGGGCTGGGCGGACACCGCGGAGGCCAGGAACGACGTGGAGGAGGTGGAGGGCGCCGAGGAAGTGAGAGAGGACGAAGAGACCCAGCCCAGGAGGACCAGCGCCAGCCGCGCCAGCCGCAGCCGCCCGTCTCCGGCGGCGGGGCCCCGGGAGCACCCCCCAGGCATCGCGGCGCGGCTTTCCCCGGAGCTGGGCTGGGACGGCGCCCGCTCCGAAGGCTCGGGAGCTGGTCCGGAGGGCGCCGGCCGGCCGGAAGCGTCTGGAGAAAACTTTCCTCTCGTGGGAGCAGAGGAGGGACGCCGCAGCCGGAACTTGGCTAAACCCCTCGTCACCCGGCGTCCCCCTCCCGGGGCCGATTCCCCCGCCCCTTCCCTCCAAAAAGTACGCACGGAGGCTCGGGACGTTCAGCTCCGCGCTCTTCCTCCCGCTCCTCTTCCTGCCGCCGCCCCCGGGTGGCACCCTCTTGCCTCTTTTGTTGGCGCCTCGCGCTCGATCCGCTTCAGGACCTGGGACAGGCGGGAGAGAAGCGTGAGGAGCGGCGGCGGCCGCAGCTCCCCGAGTGCGGGAGCCGGACTCCCCAAGCCAAGTCGTCCCCACTCGGTCCCCAGGACCTCCCTCCGAAACACCGTCCAGGCTTCGCCTCCCCCCACTCCCACGCACATCTTTCCCCGGGAGAGGGGCGCGCGTCCCGAGACACCGAGCGTAAAGTCTTCCTTCTGCCCAGGCCCACACTATATATACACTCTTCCAGCCCCCCGCCCTCCTCTTTCCCGATCAGATTCGTCCCCCAAGTCTAACTTCTTAATCCCCAGCGTCTTCCTGACCAAACTTCTCACTCTCTCCTAGCTCCGTCCCCCACCGCCTCGGCTGCCGACCCGCCTTCCGGGGTCTCCGCCCCCGCCCGAACCTCAGCTCCCGGTCCAGGTTTGGAACGGAGGGAAGTTTCAGGTTACAGGAGTCTTTTCATCTCTTTTGGTACCTTCCCGGATTAGCAGGAAATGGAGGACCTAACAGCTGTCGCTCCCCCCCCCACCCCCCCGCCCCAGCCAGACCCTCGGATCATAGAGGGGGTTCAAGTCATCTCCAAAGAGTACCTTAGGGAGAGGCTGCGAACAAAGCGGCGGTGGGACCCTGGACCTACGCTACTATCCCTTCAAAAGATGGTAAGGGGCCACGGCGCAGCCTCCGCGTTTTCGCCGTCGCCGCTTGCTCCCCACCGCTCACCTCCGCGCCCGTCACCTCCGGAGACAACTCTGAGTCTCACCGGAGTCGCGGCGACTTCCCGGCTCCGCGCAGCGGGCGCCGACTCTCCTCGCACCCCTGCCCCTGGCCCAACCTCCGCAGCTGGGAAAAACCAACCCTGGGGGCGGGGGAGAGCCAGGCCTGCTAGAGGGACTTCTCCCGCCGCGCCGCCAACCTTTGCAGCCCTCGGTTGGGGGATTTAAGAAAGGAGACTGGGGGGATCTGGGCCGCGCGCCTCCTTCCGGTGGAAATTAACGAGGGATGTGCCAGGAAAGGTGAGGGAATCCCTTTCTCTCCCCCTTAGCCTGCATCCTTTGGTGGTTCCTCATTTTGCATAATGTATTTACCTTGGACAGGAAGAAAACCGCTGGTGAATCTCGTGGAATTCACCCTGATTTGGGCATCTTGGGCCGTAGAGATCGATTTAGGGGTGACAGAAGCACACGAAGCAGCAGCATTAAGAAATGAGCAGAAAATGTACAGCGGCAGCAGCAAAATGCCCAGCAAGTTGCAAGGGAGCTTCAGAAAGTCTTCCCACCCGAGTGATAACGTTACATGCCAATTTAAGGTTTAGGTGTAATTAATGCATCCCCACCTGTCCCGCCCCCGCACTTCTAGGATAGTTACGGAACTTGAGAGCCAACTTTAAGGGGGGAAAGGATTCGTGGAGAGGAGATTCGTTCTTGGTTCATTAGCTTTTCTCCTTCCCAAATTAAAAGCAGAGGGAAGAAAACAGCAGCCAAAGCATGCTAGAAAGAAAAGGCAAATAGCAATGACTTGAGTCACCCAGAAAGCGGATGTGGCAGCGGTGTGTCAGTGCAAGTCCCTTAAGATGGGAGAGCCCACGAGATGGGGGATGGGACGTGGGCGGCCCTTGGAGGACGGAAGTTTGGTCCAGATGTCTGTCCTCCCTGGGAGTGCCTGGCAGGCTGGGGAGGTGGAGAGGATGGAAAAGGGATAGATTGTTACCTGGAGAATCTGTTATATCCCAGAGGTTTAGGGTCCTGAGGGGTCCAGCGTTGCTCTCTGAATAACTCTGTCCAATAATTGTCCTGAAGGGATGAGAAGGTGCTGGTATTCCAAGCTTCTTCATTTTAGAGAGAGAATGGCAATTAGAGGAAATAGTTGGGAAAATTAAGATCTGGAAGATAATATAAAAAGGAGCAAATAGGGAATGCTGAAGTTTGGGCCTGTGACATGTGCCTTTAGCAGGAAGAAATGCCCCGATTCTCAACCTGATTCCTGATTACTTTGGTGGAAACAGTCTGCAGAGTCAACAGCAAAAATGGCCCAGACAAGGCCTAGAGGTGTTGGAGACTGCAGTGATTTGTACAAAAAGCCAGTCTTGTTAATTCGTATCTTCACAGTTATCTAAATTCTTTTTTTTCTTCTTTTTAAAACTGTTTTGCAACAAGAATGTGAAATGCTTTGAAAAAAGAATCTCAAAAGCTAGAGTCATGTTCTGTATCTGGACTGTGGTAGTGGTTACATGAATCTGTACATGGTTTAAAATTCATAAAACTTTACCGAAAAGAGTCGATTTTACTGTATGATAATTTTTAAAACAAAATGAATTACTCAGGGGAAACATTGTAATAATGTTCTGGCATGACATTGATTCTGATTCTGATCTGAAGAGCAAGTACTCTGTTGAGGAGAAAGAGAAGCACTTTAGAATTTAGAGAGATAATATATATTTCTCATCTGATCCTCAAATCAACTTGGCAATACTGATATTATTTATATCACTGTCTTTTTATTGATGTTGTTATTCTGTTTTGGTTTTTTTTTTTTAATGAAAAAACTGGGGTTCTGGGCCAAGAATAACTAGCATTGACTTAGTGTTCTTTCACTGGCCAAGCCCTGTGCTGATCACTTTACAGAAATTATCTCCTTTATTCATCGTGTCAGTACTCAGGTATTCTTACTCCAGTTGTACGGGCAAGAAATTGAGGCAAAAATAAATTATGTAACTTGTTCTAATGCGTGGTGGATATGGGGACAAGGCCCAGATTTATCTGCCTCTCCTACATATCCCACATTCCACCTCTAGCAAGGTTAAAGACTTTGTGTAGGCCTGCTCAGCTACACTTAGGCAAAATCAAAGCCTCACCCCTGGTTCTTTTTCCCCTTCTTTTCTCTCTTTTCCTCCCTGCAGCTGGCACTTGGTTATGGCTGCTGAATCAGGACCCAGAAACTTGGGGTCATTTCTAGCTCCTCCATTTACTGAGTGACTTTTGTATACCTCTGTTCCTTAATCTGTAAAATATGACCACTAAGAAAACTTTAAGGCATTTCCATTAGAATTGAGATAATGTATGTAACACACTTAGCAAAATTGCCTTTATTATTGTGCTCTCCTTAATTATTCTCCCTCTCATGATTTATTGTGCAACCACTATATATCTGTAAATATGCTAATGATAGGAGTACAAGGATGAATGGTTTATGGTCTCCTTAAAGTAGAAATGCCAGAATTCACAAATAAAAAAATAAAAATTTCAATTTCAGATAAACAATGAATAATATTTTAGTATTAAGTATGTCCTGTGTAATATTTGAGATGTACTTAAAAAAATCCGTTCCACTTGAAATTCTAAGTTAACTGGGGAGCACCTGGGTGGTTTAGTTGGTTGAGCACCCCCTTTCGGCTCAGGTCATAATCTCATGGTTTGTGGGTTCGAGCCCCACATCAGGCTCTGTGCTGACAGCTCAGAGCCTGGAGCCTGGTTCAGATTCTATATCTCCCCTTCTCTCTGTCTCTTCGCTGCTCACACTGTCTCTCTCTCAAAAATAAAAAAACATTAAAAAAAAAAAAATCTAACCGGGCATCCATTTATTTGATCTGGTAACCAAGGAACACATAACCTGGTGGAAGAAACAGACATAGAAACTAAAGCTTTCAATGCACAACATTGACTGCAGTTTGATATATGTGTATCTTTCCAATCTCCTCTCCTTTGTATATATTTCACTTGTGATTCTGCTATTTTTTATATGAATGGGATCACAGTATATGCATTATTCATAATTTTTCTAATTTAGGACAACCATGTATATCATTCTATATCCATACACATAGGTTTGCTTTCTTCTTTTTTAAAGACCGCAAAATATTCCATGGTTTGAATTGTTATACCACATTTTTTAATTGCCTTATTGAAAGACATTTAGATCAGTAACTACATTTTAAAGAAGTTTCCTTTGAGTGAGAAAAGCTTACTAGAATCCATTCTATTTTGCTCATCTTAAGAATTTTAATTATCTTAAATTATCATACTTGCCTTGTTCCTGACATCTTGGAAATTTTTTGTGTGAGATGCTATTTATATGCTCTAGAGCAGGACAGAGGATCTCAGAGCATATTCATTCCCCATTTATTCTTTCATTCCAAAATGAAATAAAAGGAGGATCTGAATGTCCTAATGGAGAAGAACAATTTAGTGTATTTCTTTTTTTTTTTTTTTTAATTTTTTTTCAACGTTTTTTATTTATTTTTGGGACAGAGAGAGACAGAGCATGAACGGGGGAGGGGCAGAGAGAGAGAGGGAGACACAGAATCGGAAACAGGCTCCAGGCTCCGAGCCATCAGCCCAGAGCCCGACGCGGGGCTCGAACTCACGGACCGCGAGATCGTGACCTGGCTGAAGTCGGACGCTTAACCGACTGCGCCACCCAGGCGCCCCAATTTAGTGTATTTCAATAGGTCACTTTGTAGCCTCCAGGAAAATGCCTCTGCACTATCATTTATTTAAATTGTTTCTACAGGAACCATTTTTCTTCTAATGACCCAAAGGAAAGTCATTAGTAAATTATTGGAATATTGCTGTTAAGTCCTAGGAAGGCAAAGAATAATGTAATATTAAAAAAAGGGCGGGGGTGACTGATTATGGCCACTCTCATGAAAACCAGCAGAGGGAAGACAAACAGTCCAACATGGACAAACATCAACATTATGTAAAACTATTAAATTTTGGTCTCTGCCTTAAATTAGCAAAGAAATTGATAAACACTTTCAAATCTGAAAAATATAAAACAAAATCAAGTGTTGGTGAATAACATCAAGCGCTTATGTCATAAAACCATGAAACAACACTTAAAACCACAACAATCAACCTGAGGTTATATGTATCCACTCACGGAGAAAACAATTTTTAAAAATTGTTGATGAAAGGAACAATGAGCTGATTGTTTCTTGAGCAATCAAGAGCTGATTTCAAGTTCTTTTAGAAAGAAATGGGCTTCTTGTCTGAGATATATAAAGAAGTAAATTAAAGACAAATTAAATTAAGTAAATTAAATAAGTAAAGTTAACTTAATTAACTTTACTTAAATAAAATATAAACCAGGGTTGGGTCAAAAAGGACATATTTTTTTCATGAGTCAGTATAGTGGAGGGGTGGAGCTAGTAAAAGGAAAATATAACTAAGATGTTTCAAAATTTATTGGAGTTTAAATAAATACTAAAGAAAGAACATGAACAAGATAAAAAGCTGTAATAGATGGAAAGATTAAACTGGGTGCAAATATGTGATTCTTCAGGGGTGAGAAAATATTGAAAGGTAAATAAAAATGATTACATGGTAATCTGCAGAACTCCAAATAGTTAACATTACAAGATCATTCAATTTTAAACGTGTTTAACTTTTTAAGACCTTACCATATGGCCTCCACCCTCTTGATGTTCTTGGGACACAAAGGTAGATAGCAGAAAAATTGCTGCTTTCAGATTAAATTCACAGTCTAGTGGTAGAGACAAATAGTTGTAGAACATGATAAGCGCCTGGGTCAGGGGTGGAGTGGGGAGCTGACTGGAGAGGGCTTCACTGGGGAAGCAATACTTGAGTTGCATTTTGAATTATTAGGAAGAACTCACCAGACCAAAGATGGCCAACTTGGTGGAAAGAGAGAACTTGTTCAGTTCTAGAGACTACATGGGGAAGACCACAACACACATTCAAGAGAGTGGTAAAAATTTGAAATATAATGTGAACAGATTGCTGCCCTCCGTTCTAAAAAGTTTGACTTCATTCTATAGTGCTGGGGAGCCTCTGACCATATTCAGCTATGAAATGACACGATCAGACATGCATTTTAGAAAGATACTTTTGGGGGCGCCTGGGTGGCGCAGTCGGTTAAGCGTCCGACTTCAGCCAGGTCACGATCTCGCGGTCCCGGAGTTCGAGCCCCGCGTCAGGCTCTGGGCTGATGGCTCAGAGCCTGGAGCCTGTTTCCGATTCTGTGTCTCCCTCTCTCTCTGCCCCTCCCCCGTTCATGCTCTGTCTCCCTCTGTCCCAAAAATAAATAAACGTTGAAAAAAAAAAATTTTTTTTTTTAAAAGAAAGATACTTTTGCTATCTGTCAGAAGGGTGAAATACAAGCAGAGAAGACTGAGGGTAGGGAGAGAAGGTAGGAGGTCCAAGTGTTTAGTTGTTGCAGAACCAAACTAAAGTAGCTGTGAAAGATTGGCAAGGCAGGAACAGATTGTATAGACCAGTAGTTCTCAACAGGGTGACACTGCCCCTGGTGGGCATTTTGGATATTTGTGAAGTCATTTTCTGGTTGTCCCAGTGATTGACATTTAGCGCATAGATGCCAGGGATATTAGAACTCCTGTAATTAGAGGGCAGAAATACACAATGAAAAATAATTCTGCTTCCCACATATATATCAAATATCCCTCTAGACATTCTTGCAGATGAAAAACCAGATTATAATCATCCTAGAAACAACTCCATCTTACATTAAACTGCAAATACTTATAGTATGGTTTTAATATACACTGAATTTTCCAGGAATGCAGCTACAGTATTTATTGAAATGAAAATATATATTGTTTTGTTTGGAACTTTACAAAATTTTATTTCTGACAGCTATGCTGCTCATGCTATTTGAATCACCAATACAACCCAACTGTATCAGTTTGCATTTTTAGTTATTGCATCCAAAGTGAATCTTTCTTCAAAATGTCTAATAAAGGGGTGCTTGGGTGGCTCAGTCAGTTAAGCATCCGACTCTTGATTTTTTGTTTTAATATTTTGTTTATTTTTGATAGAGACAGAGCACAAGTAGGGGAGGGGCAGAGAGAGAAGGAGACACAGAATCCCAAGCAGGCTCCAGGCTCTGAGCTGTCAGCACAGAGCCTGATGCGGGGCTCGAACTCACAAACTGGGAGATCATGACCTGAGCCAAAGTCGGCCGCTTAACTGACCAAGCCACCCAGGCACCCCTCAACTCTTGCTTTTGCCTCAAGTAATGATCTGCTCATGAGTTCAAGACCCCCATCAGGCTCTGCTCTGACAGCCCAGAGCCTGCTTGGGATTCTCTCTTCTCTCTTTCTGCCCCTCCCTGCTAGTGCTGTCTTTCACTCTCAAAATAAATAAAAATAAATGGTTTTTAAAAAATATTCAAAATATCTAATGTAAAGGAAAAATATTTTCACTATTTATTTGAATATTGGTCTACTTTCTCTTAAATACTAGCCTGTTTATAAATAGGTGGAAGTATATTACCACAGCACTGAGTCTTCTAATATAGTTATGCCCAAATATTTATGTTATTAATGTTATGTAATATATAATTATTCTTTTGTAACTCCTTTATATTATAGTTAATAATAAAATGTATGTGTGAAGGTTAATTTTATGTACTGAGGAGGTTTTATAAAATATTCATTTTAAAAAGGAAACACTAGTTTCAAAAGGGTTGAAAACAGATATTTAAAAGCTAGAATCTATACACTGTAGTGACTTATTCAGTATGGAGGTGAGACATTTATAATTCTAAAACTTATAAAATCATAGATAATTTTTATGTTTTCAATGATGTCCGGGGGAAATTCTAATAATTCTAGATTGAAGAGTCAAATTTGACTGTAGGAAATTGAGACATACGTAAAGGCTAGAATAGTGAACTTTATGTGAAGAAAAATCTGACTTATTTGGTTGAAATTATTTTTTTCCAAAGGAAATTATGATAAACATTTAAATCAGCAATATTACCTAATACTCTTTTTCTAATGTAAAGTAATTCAACTTTGAAGGTGACATTGAAGATTTTCCACTTCTCTAGTCCTTGCTCAAACTGAGTTCTAAACCAAAACGAATTCAGCCAAGAAATGGGAGCAGTTGCAATTGTAGCCACCATCCAAATTCAATTAATTTCAATTAAATTTAATACAGTTCAATAAATGTTTATTAATGTGTCTTTTTTTGTGGTACTCACTTTGTCTTCCAAACAGAGCCACCTCCAAAGCCAGAAATTTTCCTTTAAAAAATTTCTAACCCTGGCACATTGACAGGCGATCTATTGCATGTCCATGGCAGAAGTTCAGCACACAGACTTGGGCCAAAACGTGGATACAGGACCCAAGTATTTTGTATTTCTAATGTATTTTATAAGTCTTATTCAGTGAGCTAAAGTTCATAGGTTAATAAGTTGCCTGCCAAAACTCTTTGAAATATTTGAAGTCAGTAAGTGAACATGTACCAGATTTAGTTTAGAATCCCATATAAAAGCTCAGGAAGAGGGGACTAAATATATTAGTCTATTTTGGAATTGGGATTTATCACATCACTTGGCAGTGAAAAAAAATGGAAGTTAGAGTTTAACTAGGGGGACAAAATCAAACCAGTGTCAAATCATTTGGCCTGAGCAGTGTGAGTGATGGTAGAGTAAAGGAGTTAGGTGCAGAGTGCATACCAAAGGATGCCTATACAGAACTTGAACAAAAACCTGTTGGAAGTATGTGTAGCATCAGGAGTGCTTGAACCCAAGAATATTGATGTGATGACATTTGCAAAGGGATGACATTAAAAATAGTTTATAATCAGTAGGTTTCAGACACTAATAAATGTTCAATAATCAAGCAGAACGCCACCTGTAGGCAACCAATAGGACTTTGTTGTACAACCTGCCTGAATACATATATATATAGGATTTGTGATTAGACAGATTATAGATAGATAGATAGATAGATAAGAATTTCTGACAATCTCATCAACTACTCTCCACAGTATGGGCAATCACTCTAAAATTGTCCCATAATTTCCAAGCTTTACCATAAGGAACTAGAAGCTTCTTTAAAATAAGAAAATAACCAGTAGTTATGAATAAGCTGAATTTATTCATAATTTATTAAATAAATGATTTTGGAGTGTATGATGAGTGCTTCTAGGCACTGTGCTGAGAACTGAGATACAATGGTGAATAAAACAGACAAGGGCCCTGTTTTCATGAAAACTTATTGTTTCCACTAGTTTATTAAGTAAGCTATCTGAAGTGTGGGAAATCTAGTTTTCTTTTTTAATTGAATGTAAATGTTTTGTTATTAAATCCAGAAAACACATAGTGTAATAGAAACCTGTGTAGTTACTGCTCAGCTTTACAAATCCTAACCTTGGTTTCTTTTTCAAGTTTCTTTTACATATAATTAAAGCGTATAACTTAGTAAGTTTTGACTTCTGTATACACCTTTGAAACCATTATTACAATCAAGAAAATGAACATATTTAGCACCCTCAAAAGTTTCCTCATGACTTAATAATCCCTCCATCTACATGTCATCTCCATACAAACCTATCCCCAGGCAACCACTGATTTCACTTCTGTCACTATAAATGAGTTTGAATTTTCTAGAATTTTATTTAAATGGAATTATATAGTATGTGTTCTTTTTTATCTGGCTTCTTTCACTCAGCATTCTTAATTTGAGATTCACCAATGTTGTTATGAGTATCAATAATTTATTCTCTTTCTTTTAACTGAATAGTATTCCATGGTACAGGTATATGATATTTTGTTTATCCCTTTACCTATTGATGGATATTCAGTCTGTTTTCAGTTGGGGGCTATCACATATAAAGCTCTGATGAACAACCGTGTTCAAGTCTTTGTGTGGACATATGCTATCATTTCTCTCACGTAAATAACAAGAGATGGAATCATTAGGTCATATGGTAGATGCATTTTTAACTTTGTCAGGAATTGCCAAACTGGTTTCCAAAATGTTTATACTAGTTTACATCACCACCAGCAGTGAAGAAGAGTTCCAGTTGGTCCACATCTTTCCAACACATCTTTCCAACACATACTTAACATGGTTTTAGACTTTTTAATTTTAGATATTCTAAAAAGTGTGTAGTAGTATCTCATTTTACTTTTAATTGGTCAGTGATGTTGAGCACCTTTTTAATGCTCTTATTTGCCACTGGTATTTCTTCTTTCATGAAGTGTCTGATCAATCCATTTGCCCATTTTCTACATTGGGCTGTTTGTTTTCATGTGATTGAGTTTCAGTTAAGAGTTCTTTACACATATATTCCAACTACCAAGAAATAATAATAAACTAGAGTTGTGCACCTAGACAGATGCTCATACTCATGATTTAAGGGAGAAGAATCCAGTAATCACCTAAGTAAAAAAAAATTGGCATTTGTAAAGAAAGAAAAATCTAACTGATTTCAGATATTTTTTCTGCTCTATTACTTGGTAGAAGAATTTGAAGCACCAGGAATAGCCTGAGTTTTAAAAAATAATTTAACTTATTTTTTAATGTACATAATCCATTTAAACAGCTGAAATTTTAAAAATGACAAAAAGGTATACAAGGGAAAAGTCTCTTTCCACTCCTCCTGTCCCTCAACTATCCAGCTAACCTTTCCACAGACAACCAACTTTTATCAGCTTTTCTTGTGTATCCTTCTAGTCATATCTTATGCATATGTATGCAAATTTATTTTCACAAATGATGGGATGCTTTACATTTTTCTGCACTTAATTGAACTGTAAAATAAATTTCAGAGACTATTGCTTATTAAGATAATAATGAACTCTTTTCTGGGTAGTTGGTATTGATCACATAGTGTATCAACTATCTATTGCTGTGTAATATACCATCTCAGAACTCAGTGGCTTGAAACAATAATTCTTTGTATGTATAGTGTATGCATCTGCAGAATTGGATAATCTGGGTTGGACTTGGTTGGCAAGCACTGCTAATCTGGACTTAGTTGTGCTTCTAGAAATTGACTGGTGTTCTCTATTCTAGGCTGGGCCTGACTGGGGCACCTTATTTGAAGACAGTTCTTCTCCAAATGGCTACTACCTTCCTCCTAAGATAAACAGAACAGCCTAGGCATGTTCTTCTTTTAATAACAATAGAAGCACTTACCTAAAACAGGTAAGTCCCTTTAAAAATACTGCCTGTATCACATCTGTCAACATACTATCAACCAAAGCAAATCGCATGCTAAGTAAGGCCAAACAGTAGAGAATTACACCCCACCCACACTGGGAGAGCACAGCAAAATGATGGAGCAAAGGGCTTGGATAGAGGAAAATCTGAAGAAATGTGGCTATTTTGCAGTCTACCACAAACTGATGTGACATAATTTATTTAAACAATCCTATATTACTGTTTCAGAATTGCTTTGGTCATTTGGGGTCTTTTGTGGTTCCATACAAATTTTAGGGTTATTTATTCGAGTTCTGTGAAAAATGATCATGGTATTTTGATAGGAATTTCATTAAATGTGTAAGTGTGTAGATTGCTTTGGGTAGTATGGACATTTTAACAATGTTTGTTCTTCCAATTCATGAGCATGAAATGCTTTTCCATTTCCTATGTCCTCTTTGATTTCTATAGTTTTCAGAATACAGATCTTTTACCTCTTTAGTTAGGTTTATTCCTAAGTATCTTATTGTTTTTGGTGCAATTGCAAATGGAATCAATTCCTTTATTTCTTTTTCTGCTGCTTCATTATTGGTGTATAGGAATGCAACAGATTTCTGCACATTGATTTTATATTCTGCAACTTTGCTGAATTCATGTATTATCTCTGGCAATTTTTTGGTGGAGTCTTTCAGGTTTTCTAAATAGAGTGTTATGTTGCCTGTATATAGTGAAAGTTTGACTTCTTCATTGCCAATTTGGATGCCTTTTATTTCTTTTTGTTGTCTGATTGCTGAAGCTGAGATTTCCAGTACTGTGTTAAATAGTAGTGGTGAAAGTGGGCATCTTCATCTTTTTCTTGGTGTTAGGGGAAAGGCTCCCAGGTTTCCCCATTGAGGATGATATTAGCTGTAGGTCTTTCATATATGGCTTTTATGATGTTGAGGTATATTCCATCTATCCTTACTTTGTTGAGGCTTTTTATCAAAAATTCATGGTGTATTTTGTCAAATAGTTTTTCTGCATCTATTGACAGGATCATATGGTTCTTATCCTCTCTTTTATTATTGTGGTGTATCACGTTGATTGATCTGTGAATATTGAACCAGCCCTGCCACCCAGGAATGAATCCCACTTGATTATGGTGAATAATTCTTTAAATGTACTGTTGTGTTTGATTTCCTAGTAGTATCTTGTTGAGACATCACGATTCCAGATTTCAAGCTATATTACAAAGCTATAGTCATTAGGACAGTATGGTATTGGCATAAAAACAGACACATAGATCAATGGACAGGATAGAAAACCCAAAAATGGACCTGCAAATATATGGTCAACTAATATTTGACCAAAAACAGGAAAGAATATCCAATGGAAAAAAAGACAGTCTCTTTAACAAATGGTGCTGGGAGAACTGGACAGCAACATGCAGAAGAATGAAACTAGACCACTTTCTTACACCATTCACAAAAATAAACTCAAAATGGATAAAGGAGCTGAATGTGAGACAGGAAACCACCAAAACCTTAGAGGGGAAAGCAGGGAAAAACCTCTCTGACCTCAGCCGCAGCAATTTCTTACTTGACACATCCCCAAAGGCAAGGGAATTGAAAGCAAACATGAACTACTGGGACTCATGAAGATAAAAAGCTTCTGCACTACAAGGAAATAATCAGCAAAACTAAAAGGCAAACAACGGAATGGGAAAAGATATTTGCAAATGACATACCGGACAAAGGGCTAGTATCCAAAATCTATAAAGAACTCACCAAACTCCACACCCAAAAAACAAATAATCCAGTGAAGAAATGGGCAGAAAACATGAATAGACACTTCTCTAAAGAAGACATCCAGATGGCCAACAGGCACATGAAAAGATGCTCAACATCACTCCTTATCAGGGAAATACAGATCAAAACCACACTGAGATATCATCTCACCCCAGTCAGAGTGGCCAAAATGAACAAATCAGGAGACAATAGATGTTGGTAAGGATGTGGAGAAACAGGAACCCTCTTGCACTGTTGGTGGGAATGCAAACTGGTGCAGCTGCTCTGGAAAACAGTGTGGAAGTTCCTCAAAAAGTTAAAAATAGATCTACCCTATGACCCAGCAATAGCACTGCTAGGAATTTACCCAAGGGATACAGGAGTGCTGATGCATAGGGGCACTTGTACACAAATGTTTATAGTGGCACTTTCAACAATAGCCAAATTATGGAAAGAGCCTAAATGTCCATCAACTGATGAATGGATAAAGACATTGTGATTTATATACACAATGGAATACTACTTGGCAATGAGAAAGAATGAAATATGGCCTTTTGTAGCAACGTGGATGTAACTGGAGAGTGTTATGCTAAGTGAAATAAGCCATACAGAGAAAGGCAGATACCATATGTTTTCGCTCTTATGTGGATTCTGAGAAACTTAACAGAAACCCATGGGGGAGGGGAAGGAAAAAAAAAAGTTAGGGAGGGAGGCAAACCATAAGAGACTCTTAAAAACAGAATAAACTGAGGGTTGATGGGGGGTGGGAGAGAGGCGAAAGTGGGTGATGAGCATTGAGGAGGGCACCTGTTGGGATGAGCACTGGGTGTTGTATGGAAACCAATTTGACAATAAATTTCATATTAAAAAAAAAGGAAAATAGTTTGGCAACTCCTTAAAATGTTAAATAGAAGGTTACCATATGACTCAACAGTCACACCTTTAGGTATATATCCAAGAGAAATGAAAACATATGTCCACACCAAAACTTGTAAATGAATGTTCATAGCATTATTCATACCAGCCAAAAACTGTTTCCACTCTTTGGACATTGTTTGAACAGTGTTTGGACATTGTCCCAAAGGTCCATCAATTGATGGATGGATAAACGAATATGGTATATTCATACAATGGTATGTTATTTGCCAATAAAAAGGAATGAAGTACGAATACATGCTATAACATGAATGAATCTTGAAAACGTGGTATATGAAAAAAGCCAGTCAAAACAGGCCACATTTTGTATAACTCCATTTACAGGAAATATCAAGAATAGGCAAATTTGTAGACACGGAAAGTAAATTACTGGTTGCCCTGTGCTGGAATCGGTAGTGGATAAAATAGGGAGTATCTGCTAATGGACATGGATTCTTTTGGGGCTGATAGACATGTTCTAAAATTAATTATGGTAATGGTTGCATAACTGGGAATATACTAAAAAACTGTTGACTTGTATACTTTAAATGAATGAATTATATGTAAATTTTATCTCAATAAAACTGTTAAAACTAATAACCAAAATTTTTGAATTAAAAAAATCCAGACAAATGAGTTTTAAACATAATAATGACCATAATTAAGAAAGTCCTGAGAGAGCTGTTTAAAAGTATTAAACTTTACATCTCCCAGATTAAAGAACTTCACATGAATATAGGCTGATATGGAAGGACAGAAGACATTCTATATGAAGAACAGAAATATGTTTACAAAACCCAGTACCTCCAGTTCCTCCTTTTTCTAATTCATCTTCCATACTGTCACTGGTGAGATCTTTTTAAAGGCAAAATTCTGAGCAATTCATTCTCTGCTCAAAGCCTTAATAATACCTCATCACCTCCACAATAAGGTCCAGACCCTTTAATGTAACATTCATAGCCCCTCACACCCCATTCCTCAAACAATTCCTTATAGCCCATTCTCCCAAAATACCAATAAGTTTGTGGTTCCCTAAACATGCTATATTTTTCCTTTCCTTCTGCTTTTGAATATTCAACACTACTCAGAGGACTTTCCACTCAGATACTTTCTTCACCTGCATGTAAACTCATGTTCATTTTCTGATACTCATCTTAACATCACCTTCTTCTTGAAATGTTTTGGCCTCAGAGAACATGCACTGTTCTAATCTATGTACTACCCATGCAAGTTATGATACCTCATGTATGATAATTATTTGTTTACATCATTAACTTCTATGTCAGACTGTAGTCCTTTTTTTTTTTTTTTTTTTTTTTTTGTATACTCACTGCCAAGGAAAGCACCTATTGAAGGACTATATGGATGAATGGATGGATGGATGGATGTGGATGGATGGACAGATTACAACCTAAGAGTCTCAATCATCTACTTTAATCCTAGTGCAATTTGAAATACTTAAATAATCAATCTGATACCTTCTTAGCTAATAGGATTTTAGAATAATTTGTAACTTCCAGAAAAATAATTTAGAAATTATAGCACTATTTTTTTCATTTTTTTAATATTTATTTTTGAGAGAGAGAGAGAGATTGACAGAGCATGAGAGGGGAAGGGGCAGAGAGAGAGGGAGACACAGAATTTGAAGCAGGCTTCAGGCTCTGAGCTGTCAGCACAGAGCCCAACGCGGGGCTCGAACTCAAGGAGCGTGAGATCATGACCTGAGCTGAAGTTGGACACTTAACTGACTGAGCCACCCAAGTGCCTTATATATTCTAGTACTTTTAATGGGAACTGACTTTTCTTTTACTCTCCTTCTTAAAGAAAAACAGATGAGTCACCCTGTCTTAAAAAAAAAGTTAAAAAATAATACACTTTTCGTGATATAGATTCATATTCACTGCATCAAACAACAGAATTTAGCTTGGTACTTCAGCAGCTTGGTGTTATGAGAAGTTTTGAAATTTCAACAAAGCTTATCAAGCTCACATAAAAAAATATAAATATATTAATTTGGTATAACATTACTTTTTGTTTTATTTATTTATTTTTGAAAGAGAGTATGCAAGCAGTGGGGGCAGAGAGAGAGAGGTCAGAGGATCTGAAGCAGGCTCTGCTTTGACAGCACTGAGCCCATGTGGGTGCCAAACTCATGAACTGTGAGATCATGACCTGAGCCAAAGTCAGACACTCAACTGACTGAGCCACCCAGGCACCCCATAAATACTAATTTGGAGTAGTGACTGAAATGTTTTTAAAGAGTTATCTAAATAGCCAAAACAATCTTGAGAAAGAACAAAGCTGGAGGTATCACGATGCCAGATTTCAAGATAAACTACAAAGCTATAGTAATCAAAAAAGTATAGTACTGGCACAAAAATAGATGCTTAAATCAATGAACAGGATGGAAATAAACCCATGCATATATGGTCAATTAATCTATGACAGAGGAGGCAAGAGTATACAATGGGGAGAAGATGGTTTCTTCAATAAATGATGTTGCAAAAACTGGACGGCTACATGCAAAAGAATGAAACTGGACCACTTTCTTACACCATACACAAATAAACTCAAAATGGATTAAGGACCTAAGTGTGAGACCCGAAACCATAAAACTCCTAAAAGAAAGCAGGCAGTAATCTTTTGGACATCGGCCTTAGCAACATATGTACAGATCTGTGTCCTCAGGCAAAGGAAATGAAAGCAAATTAAACTATCGGGACTATACCAAACTAAAAAGATTTTGCACAGCAAAGCAAGGCATCAACAAAACAAAAAGGCAACTTACTGAATGAAGAAGATATTTGCAAATGACATATTCGATAAAGAGTTAATATCTAGGGTCGCCTGGGTGGCTCAGTCAGTTAAGCATCCGACTTTGGCTCAGGTCATGATTTCGTAGTCCATAAGTTGGAGCCCCATGTCAGGTTCTATGCTGACAGCTCTCAAAGCCTGGAGTCTGCTTTGGATTCTTGCTCTCTCTCTGCCCCTCCCCAACTGGCAGTATGTCTCTCTCTCTCTTAAAAATAAATAAACATTAAAAAAAGAGTTAATACCTAAAATATATAAAGAGTGGATACAACAACTCACAAACACACATGCACACAACATGCACAATCTGATTTAAAAATGAGCAGGGGAGGGGTGCCTGGGTGGCTCAGTTGGTTAAGCGTCCGACTTCAGCTCAGGTCATGATCTCGTGGTCCGTGAGTTCAAGCCCCGCGTCGGGCTCTGGGCTGATGACTCAGAGCCTGGAGCCTGCTTCGGATTCTGTGTCTCCCTCTCTCTCTGCCCCTCCCCCGTTCATGCTCTGTCTCTCTCTGTCTCAAAAATAAATAAAACGTTAAAAAAAATTTTTTTAAATGAGCAGGGACTTGAGTAGATATTTTTTCAAAAAATACATACAGATGGCCAGCAGACACATGAAAAGATGCTCAACATCACTAATCATCAGGGAAATGCAAATCAAAACTACAGTGAGATACCACCTCACACCAGTCAGAATGGCTAGTATCAAAAAGGAAAGAAATAAGTGTCGGTGAGAACGTGGAGGATATGGGAAACTTCATGCACTGTTGGTGGGAATATAAATGGGTGTAACCACTGTGGAAAACAGTATGGAGCATTCCCAAAATTTAAAAATAGAAATAACCTATAATCTAGTGATGTCACTACTGGGTATTTACTCAAGGAAAACAAAAACACAAATTCAAAAAGTTTTGCACCCCTATGTTTATTGCAGCTTTATTTACAACAGCCAAAATTGGGAAGCAACCCAAGTGATCATGAATAGATGAATGGATAAAGAAGATGTGGTGTGTATATGTATATAATGGTATATTACTCCGTCATTAAAAAGAATGAGATCTTGACATCTGCAACAATATGGATGGATCTAGAGGGTTCTACGTGAAGTGCAATAAGCCAGACAGAGAAAGACAAACACCGTATGATTTCACTTACAACAAAGATAAACAGACAGAATCATAAATATTACAGAAAACAAACTGGTGGTTGCCAGAAGGCTTGGGGGGATGGGTGAAATGGGTGAAAGAGATTAAGAAGTACAAACTTCCAGTTGTAAAATAAATACATCACACGGATGAAAAGTACAGCTAGGGAATATAATCAGTAATATTGTAATAACATTTTATGGTGACTACACTTATCCTAGTGAGCACTGAATAATGTATAGAATTGTCAAATCACTATGTTGTACACCTAAAACTAATATAACATTGTATGTCAACTATATTTCAATATGTTTAAATACTAATAATAAATAAATAAGAAGTTGCCAAATATATGTTCCATATAGCCAATGTGACAAATACATTTTATTGTAAGCAATTCATTATAACATTTTTTTCATCTTTGGAAAGAATGGAAAAATGTACTTCTTAGATCTCAAGTTGTACCTAATATGAAAAGTATAGAATTCCTAGTTACTTGAGCATGAAATATTATTTATTACAATTCTGAATAGCTTTACTAAGCTTGATTTTCTATTAAAATATCTGTTATAAATTTTTTCATGTGTATAATCTCATTATAAATTGATTTCTAGCTAAGAAAAAAATACACCCAACGTATCAGGTTCCATTTTATGATGAGAAAATATTGAGAAAATATTTTCATGCTCAAGAAAACTGCAACAATGTATTGTCAGTACAAATATTGCACAGTTTTTTCCATTGTTTGCTTTTGTATTCCTAAAAGCTTATGTCTTAAAAACAGACCACAAAACATTAGATTTTTTTATATAATTAGGAACCAGATAAGTATTCTGCTTTGTCTCTTAAGGACATTTTTAGAGCCTATGGCAGTTATCACTTAGTTAAAAACCCATCTCAGACTTCTCTGTCTTTTCTAATCCCAAGGCTGCTTATTATTAAACTTTAGCTGGTAGGCTCACAAGTGGATCATGTATAAAGAAATTTCCAAGGCATGAAATTTGGACTGAGCTTAGCTGTTATCAAAAGAAATAATAAATTGCTTGGCACAGAAATAATGTTTTTATCTTAGAATTTTTGCCGCTCTTGGTATTTTTCTTACAGAGTTTGTCTATTTCCACCTTGCTTTATGGTTACCTATATACAATGCTTATTCCCCTACTGTATTGCAAGTAAGACACTGACTTTTACTCATCTTTTTATAACTCACACTACTTTTTACAGGTATTTAGCAAATAAGAGTTACCGAATCAATGTCATTCGGACGTCAAATTGTCCAATTAATTTGTTTAACTTCGTGTATAGAATTGTGATAATGCCAAAGCTATGTTTACAGAAAATGTTGGCTCCACCACGATTGCAAACATCGATGATACGATAATTAAACTTGTTCTATAGATCAGCTTATATGCAGATAGATGTCGTTTTCTTCCTTCTTCTAGTTCATTTTCTTGAATAGGCAGCCGCACACTTAAGTACTTCCTGTAAGAGGACTCTGATATTTTAGCGCCCTCCAGAGGCTTCCACGGTATTCCAGCCCTTGTCCTTGGAGAGTATGCTGGTGCGCTGCTAGCGGAAGTCCACAATTGTGCATTAGAGACATAAAAGTTGCCAGGATCTGCAACAGCCGGCATGTCTTCCCGGACTGAAGCAACCTTCTCAGAAGGCGCATCTCAGCAGCAGCTTAAGGAGCCTGGCTGGCACTTGGGTCACCCACTCTAGGAAGCTGATCGTAAATCAGAGGCAGGCCCCTAAGAGATATACAAAATGACCTTCAAAATGTGGAAAGAAAATATTAGGGCCTCCCCTCCCACTTACATATTTTGTCTAAAAATATGAAAAAAATATATACTTGATTATTACTGTTTAATAAGCAAATTGCCAAAATGTGGAACTCAATATATCCTGAGGAAAGAAGGGGAGAGGTAGATGCCCATCGTTTCTTTGCCTCAGTTTATCATGGTTCACTGATCCTAACCTTAATCCTCATCCTCACCATCATCAGGTGTAGCAGACAGACACGGTAGACACCATGCCCCTTACTTGCTGGGCCCGCCTGAATTCACCTAAGGTGCAGTAAACAGTTTGTATCACGCTGAAAACCTTCCATCTGTAGCACCAGCATCTCTCCTCGCTGTCTGATTCTCCAGCACCATGGGAGTTTGGAGTTTTCTCTGCCCAAAACAAGCGTAACCCAGAAGCCAAGGGGAGGTAAAGCCACTGGCGAAAACCATCAACCAATGGGGAATGAAAGTTGGCGGATAAATGCCCTCATCATCCAGGGAAAGGATGATTCTGAGGTATGTCCAACATGGCTTCTGAGAGGTCACTATTGGGATTGAGCCCACCGCAGCAATGTGCTTCATAGCACACCCTGTGTATCACTGTACCCTCATGCTTCTGAATATCACCTCCCAAGAAAATGACCTGCACTTAGTCCTTCACACAGGGGCTGCTATTGAGGCAATCCAAAACGTCAGGTGAAATGGATTTATGTAATGTTGTCTAGTTAAAAGAACAATGCTTACATAATGGAAACATGTTTTTAAAAGATTCCTTCAAAGAAACTTCATAATGAAGATAATACTGATATGGAAGAGCGAGTGAACAAGAAACTGACATTGTTGACACTTCTCTAAAACCAAGAAGGAGTTTGTTGTCAACCAAACTGCGATATAAAATAATGAAAATCTAACCAGATCTAACAAGAAGTGGGCCAAAAATAAAAATTGTCTAGGGCTATTTAAAATAGGCATTTACATCCATTATAATGGTAAACCTCACCCTATTTGTATACTGTGCCTTGAGATACTAGTTAATGATTGTATGATACATCACAATTGACAAGACACTTAACTGTGTTGTTTAAACTTACTGTGTTTCTATTTTTGTGTTTCCTAACATACTTAATGTTAGTAAATTAATAAAGTAGTGCTTGTACAGTTAGTGCAATTATAAATAATTTACAAATTTGTCCTTCTAGCACTTTCCTAAATGGGGGTACTTACTCAGATTTCTTTGCTAATAAGAGTCCATGATCAAAAATTGTTAAGACCATTGTGTAAAGGATACTAGATTTTGTAACTATGTAACTATCAGAGATAACCTTGTTGAAATTTGATTTTACATACAAGAGAAGTGAGTTCCAGACAGTTCATTGCTTTTATAGGGTCACCCCTGATTGATGGTAGAATAAAATTATAAGCAAGTCTTCTGATGTTCAGTTCAAAAATCCACCACAGAGTGTAAGACATCTGAAGTGACTTTACCCTCATTTCGAAGGCCCGCTCGTCTCTGGCACACATTCTCTCCTGCTGTCTGCTCTTTGCTCCTCTTTCACCCATGACCCACCTTGGCTCTCAGTGTCTTTGTATTTTTGACTCCTTTGCATTTATTGACATTAATCCATTCCTCCATGTGGACCTGTCTTGTACTTGCCCTCTCTAGCGCATCTACTCACTTTGTCCTAAATGACAGCTCCATACTATGTTTTGTCTTGCCTTATAGTCTTATCTTTCCAACCCAATGCTACCTGTTGTCCAACATGACAGGGCTAATATTCACCAAGAGGTCCAGATAAAGCTGCTGAGGTCTAATTTTGCTTTGGGTTATATGAACCATGCTAGTTGTTTGCATCTCTACTTGTTGTTGGGCCAGTGGACAGTACTTTAATCTCAAGTTTCCCTTTAAACTCTGAACTGATTTGATTCTCAATTGCTCTACGATTAGTTGAGGAGTTGGAGGAAGCTGAGATTATTAATTTACTTCCAGATATGTATCTGTAAGTTTGTAAATTGAGTAACTATTGTATTCTCATAGCTATAATGGAAAAATAATTAGGACCTCAGTGTAATACACAGAAGCAGAGCAAAAGGAAATGTAAGGAAGTACAATGATTTGAGAGCATGGATTTAAAACCAAATTGTGGTCTAATCCAGCTCTGTCATTTATTAGCTGCATAAACTTGAAGTCCGTTCACTTCTCTATGTCTGTCTCTCCATCTATAAAAGGAGAATAATAATTGTACCTACTTCAAAATAAATTTGTAAATATTAAATAGGGCAATACAGCTAACACACTTAGAGTAATGTCTGCTGAATAACAAGTGCTGTATTAGTATTAGACAGTAGAGTAATCTTCATGAAATATAAGTGTTAGGTAGATCTTCATCTATTCACTTAACAAATGTCTGATGCCCAAAATTGGGCTAGGGAATTGTATTATAGGGAATTCAATAAAGTAAAGTACATGGCACTTAACCTCAAAAGAAATGAGATAGGATGCAGGTCTGAGTGACAGCAGCAGAAATGGTCATGGAGATAAATAGAAAATGTTTTAAATTAAAAAATTAGAATACACAGGATAGAGTGACCGATTAAATGCAGGCATAAATGAAAAAGATGTTAAAAAAAGACATTTTTACCCATCCTCAGGCTTGTATGTTGATATAAACTACATTTAGAATGAGTGAGGTAATGCAGAGGGACTGAAAGACTTTGAATGAAAGATAATGTGGTTGATTTAGATATTTCTAGTTTGTGGTGCCTATAAGTAGAGATGAAACTGAAGTCCAGGAGAAAGGAAGACTGGAATTTGAGTTGGGATGATTGTTGAGGACATAGTCATTGAGGTCACCCAGAGAAGACATTTAAAGGAAGAAGAAAATTCAAATTAGCCCAATATGTAAAAAAGAACAGAGGAAGAATAAATCAGCAAAGTCAAAAAGTAGAATGTAGAAGAACTAACAAAGTGTAATATAGTGGAAACAAAGGATGGAGAAAGGTCTGAAGGTCCAAGTTTGGCAACTGCTATGCGAAGATTGAGAAGATTGAGTAGGATGAAACTGAACACAAAGCCTTGGGTATGATGATTAGGCAACAACTGATTACAGTGAGTGGGTACAGACAGTACGTAATAGCAGTGGTATAGAGAGCATTTACAGGCCAAACCTGGAGTTTTATTCTGCCATCCAATCAACTGTCTGATTTACTGAGCAACATACTAACACCCTCTAAGCCTGTGTTCTCATGTGTATAAATAAGGCTACTGCTGATACCTACACTTCATTGGATTCGTGGAATATTTAAATGAGATAATACATGTAAACTGTACAGTGCCTGGCACTCATTATTCACTCAATAAAAATTAGCTATTATTAATAATAACAATATTATAATCAGTTAAAGAGCAAGCGGGAGGTTAGGACACGGAGGCTTCTCAAGAAATCTACAAGAGGAGAGACATGAAACAATCACTTGAATAGTAAACTGTGTCCAAGAAGGGATTTTTAAAATTCTACGATGGAGAAAGACTTGAGCATGTTTTTAGGCAGAAGAGAAAGAACCAGTAATAGAATAAAAATATTATTAGAAGAAGTGGGAAGCTCTTTATTTAGAGAGAATTTTCTCATAACAGATAAATTTCATAAAGAGATAATATGACAAGTTCAATAAATCAATAACAGAGAACAATATTTGAGTTGAAACATCTATGGATAAATCTAATTTATGAAACCACCTACAATTCGTTTGCTGTTCTCAAACAAAAAAAGTGTTTCCTCTATGGAGCACTTTCAATTTACAATTCTTTTCTGCTTCTGAAATGAATGTGAATTCTTGAAAGATGTGGCTAAGAGTCTGGACAGCTTTATCTAGATGAGATATCACCTCTTCCCAATAGTTTTTCTACTCGTGTGAGAATTGGAAATGATGCGGGGGGAGAGAGAGGAGAGAGAGAAGGAAGTGCCCAACAGACCAGGCATTCAATCCCCCAGACAGATCTTGGGATGCAGGGATTAACTTCAGTGGGTAGGACACATGGAGAATATTAACTAGATTTTGTTAGTCATAAATATTCAGCAAAGAAGTCAAATAACCTTTTCCAAAATGGATGGAGATCAGTGGCCCCACAATACTGAGAGAAATGGGGAAAAGGGAAAACAGAGGGGAGTACAGAATACTTTCATCTCAGTTAAGTAGTTTGGTTCAAAAAAATGAGTGTTGAATGTTAGGAGTTAAAGAAGTGTGATAAACCGTTTTGACTGCCAGATACCATTTAGCTTTTCCAGAATCATACTTCTACTTGTCATACTTAGAGTTCAGAAAGACTTAACAGCGACATCTTCACGATTTTGCCTACAGTTGATCCTGCAGGCAAGTGAAGATGATCCTTTTAGCTCAGTTCTCTAGATGGCTCCAATCCTCCCTCCAAAGGAGTTCTGGTTTCTAGGTGAGTGAAAAGAGTGATGGAAGAAAAGTGCCTCTCCAGATTTTTCTCTCATGGAGGCAGCAGCAGCAGCAGCAACCAACTCACTTTGGTGAAAGCTTCTCTGTTAAATTCTCACTTTCTTCTTGGCCATCTATTGTTAGTAGGAAAAGAATCTAATAGACCAATTCATGCTGAGTTGCTGATGACTGATAATGGTTATTATGATATCCCTTCAGGGTATTTACATTTGAGCAAAAGAAAGCATTGACTCTGAAGGTAGGAATTTTAAGTACTTTGGAATGCTCTAGGGGAGATGTGTGAAGGCTCAGGGCTCTTCCCAGCACTTCACCAATTATATCATATAAACAACAGCCTGCTTTCAGCTCTGACTATTCTTGGCAGGCTACAAGGCTGAGGATCCTAAGAATCATAACCATGTGACTAGAGTCTCAATGCTAAACCCTGCCTCGAAAGAAAAGTCTTGGTGATTTAGGAAGACAGGTGAAACTACCTCCTTTGTGTATGGATTAGCTGTAACAATTAAATGTATCTTGTGTGGATTGTTTTCACTCCATTGGTTACAAAATATATCCCCAACAGTTATTTTAACCTGAAAAAAGAGAGAGAAAGAATGTAGTTCATAGGAACTGTATTTCTAGAAAAAGAAAACCTCAGGCTACCTTCAGGAAGTAGAGAATTTTCATTGATGAAAAACTTAGCATACATAAGCACTGAATATGTATTTATTAGTCAGGAAGTAACATTTGTAGAAAAGACAGTATAGTAACTATTGTGGGCAAATATAAAGAAGACCGTAACAAACTACTAAATATTTGAAAACAAATGTGAGAAACAGATATATAACCCAGAGCAACTGTGTGTGTGTGTGTGTGTGTGTGTGTGTAGAATGTGGAAGAAGAGCATAATAAAGTTATCAAGCATTGCTTTAAGGCAAAGACAATAGTACTTCCTGTCTTTATGTGGGCAATTCCTTTCACAATTTTTTAATGTTTACTTATAGAGAAAGAGAGAAAGAGAGTGTGCATATGTGCAATAAGGGGAGAGGCAGGGAGAGAGGGAGAAAGAGAATCCCAAGCAGGCCCCACACTTTCAGTGCAGAGCCCAGTGCAGGGCTTGATCCCATGGACCCATGAGATCGTGACCTGAGCCAAAATCCAGAGTCAGATACTTAACTGACTGAACCACCCAGGTACCCCGCTCACAATTTGTTCTCATTTGATCCTTACAACCATCCTGATAACTGAAGTATTAAAACACTAAAAACTCAAGTATAGCAGAGATCCAGAGAAAAAAAAGAGAGGTTTTTTTAAAGGTCATGTAGCAGGTGGACACTTAGAAAGAGGGATGAAAAAGGACCCAATACAAAGTCCTGCCATTTAGCATCATTATTGCCTTGAGCATAATTTTATTATTATCCTCTGTGGAAACTTAAGGTTACTCAAGTTATAATAATTTCTCACTTGTTCACGTATAAAACATCTTATTTCAATTTGGTTACCACTCCTGTATATTTAGCCCGAGATATTTCACACAGATATGAAATGACATATATAAGGCTATTCATTTTGCATTGCTTCTAGTGGGAAATGTTTAAAAACAACTTAAATGTCCATCAATAGAAGACCGAGTAAATAAATTATGCTTCAGCCATACAAGAGAATACTCTGCAGCTATCAAGTAGAATGAAGCAGCTCTCTAAATATGGAAATATCTTTGTATCAGTTTTCCTTGAATTGCCAAAAAAAAAAAAGTGTCACAAACTGTGTGACATAAACTAACAATTTATTGTATCATAGTCCTGGAGACTAGAAGTCCAATATCAAGGTGTTGGTATAGTCGGGCTCCCTCTGAAACTTGTAAGGGATAGCCCTTTCTTGCCTCTTCCTACCTCTGATGATTTGCCAGCAAGCTTTAGAGTTCCGTGGCTTACACTTGCATCGTCTCAATCTCTGCCTCTGTTGTCTGCGGCCATACGGCATTCTCACTGTCTGCCCCTGTGTCTTCTTCTGATAAGAACACCAGTCATACTGGATTAGGGTACTGCCCTACTCCAATATGATGTCATCCTAACACACCTACAGTGGTCTTGTCTTCTCCCTTTTTTTTTTTAATGTTTATTTTTGAGAGAGAGAGAGAGAGAGAGAGAACAGGGAAGGGACAGAGAGAGAGAGGGAGACACAGAATCCAAAGCGGGCACCAGGCTCCAAGCTGTCAGGACAGAGGCCAACACTGGGCTCTAACTCATGGACCATGAAATCATGACCTGAGCCGAAGTGGGATGCTTAACCGACTGAGCCACCCAGGCACCCCTACAATGACCTTATTTTCTTTCTTTTTTTTTCTTTTTTTTTTTTTCTAAAAACTTTTTTAGTGTTTATTTATTTTTGAGACAGAGAGAGACAGAGCATGAACGGGGGAGGGGCAGAGAGAGAGGGAGACACAGAATCGGAAGCAGGCTCCAGGTTCTGAGCCATCAGCCCAGAGCCCGACGCGGGGCTCAAACTCACGGACCGCGAGATCGTGACCTGAGCTGAAGTCAGATGCTTAACCAACTGAGCCACCCAGGCGCCCCCAATGACCTTATTTTCAAATAATGTTACCTTTTGAGATACTGGGGATTAGGACTTCAACATATTTTGGGGGGTGACACAATTCAATCTATAACAATCTCCAAGATAAATTAGATGAAAAAAGCAAGCAGCAAAACAGGGCATGTAGCATAATATCTCCATGTAGAAAGAATATGCACATACATATTACATACATGTTTATAAACGCATTAGCATATTTCTAGAAGCATTCATAAAATGCTAGTGGCCTTCAAGTAGAACTACATAGCTGGTAGAAGTAGTACAGAAAAACCATACTTTTTAGTTATTGCTTTTTTGCTACTTTTTGAATTCTGTGTTAATCAATTGTTTTAATCCCCTTCCATGACTATTCTTCAGTTACCTTGAATCTATTTAACATTTAATTTCCTCAAATATTAGGAGAAGGTATGCAGATCTTCTGAGCTGCTCTGGCAAGATTAATCCTAGAGAGAATTCATTCCATTGAATGCCTGCCCAAAATATTAAGTAGAGGGAAGCAAAGAAATCAGAACCAGAATGAGAAGCTGTGCTCAGATATTACACAATCAGAATCTGAAGCAAAGCAGGTGCATATGGCAAAAAGTAAGTTCAGATTCTCCAACAGGATCGTCATCGATCTGAGAATAAAGTGGATGTCACGGTCAGGAGCGGCCAAGCAAGCTCCATGGTTGTGGTGCAAAGTGCAGTATTTCCTAAACCCGCCAGTCCTAAGAAGCATCTTTTCTTGCATACAGATTCCGAGGTCCTTCCCCTGGAGAGTCTGCTTCAGTCAGTTTGAAGCTCTCGCTATAAAATGTGCATGTTTAGTACATGCAGAAAGGAAGTTTGGAAAATACTAAAGAGCAGAGCAGAGAGAAGAGAACACTTAATAACTACCATTAGTGTTATCACTTTCTCTACCTGACTCTGCTTAAAATTAATCCAGATCCTCAGGCATAAGCAAGATACTCATTTTAGGACTACTTGAATGGCCTATCTTGTGTTATGCCATCCCACTGTTATCTTTATTCATTTCATCTTTTCCCCAATAACTTGAATGTAAGGAATCCTCTGACAGTTTTTTATTTCACCCTGCATCATTTAGACCCCGTGGGAACACAGTCAGCCTGATATTCCAGAGAGTTTCAAGATAGAGCAATCCTGAGAGATCAAGATCTAGCATAGAATTGGATCAAGATCTAGAATGGAAACTCCTAAGGATGAAAATGACATCTTTTACAGGTATAGAATCAGGAAATCTACTGTTGATAAAAAATGTTCCAAGCTGTATTTTGAAGTAATCTGCTTTATCAGGAATAAATAGTATGCTACCTAAAACAGGATTGGTAGTAAATAAATTTGAGAAATACTAATAATTATTCCCTTCTTAAAGATTCACAGTGCATATTATCATAGGGAAGGCTTTAAGAAGTCCTTGATGCAAAGACTTTGTGTTTAACTTTGTTGAACGCTGAGTTCATAAAATGTACTTGACTACAGATCATTTTCTTAGATTTTACCTATTAAGATGTTTTTGCAAATCTAAGATTACAAGGAACACAATTTGGGAAAAGTTACTGTAAATACTTTTATATATCATCTGCCAAGAGTTTGGAGAGTAGTTTGGGAAAGGAAATGTTTTCACACAAATGAATTCAGCTGAGTGGATAAGATAGGACTACTTACAGGAGCATTTATTTATTTAACAAACATGTATTGAACACCATCTAGAAGAATAAACTAGACAAACCATTTTTTATAGCATTTCTTCCATAAGAACATAAACAAAGGGATTTTTTTTTACAAATTCCTTTATTAGCATGCATTATTTTGTAATTGTGTTTTTAAAAATTGTAGACTTTGTATGACATATTCTCCTTCACAGAAAATCCATAGCTTGATTAGTATGAAAGCATACGTTTTGGGTCAAAAAGTGTTGATTTATTGGCTCAAAAAATACCAGATTATAAAAATATTGAAGTATTTATTTTTCAAGTATGTAGTACAACAAATGTTTTGGTTTATAATTAAGTCATTTCAACAGCAATAAAATATTACAATTAACGACAGACATAAAAATATTTAATGATGGAATGAAGCTTCCAATTAAACATGGCAATTGAGCGTGGTTGGTTATTTCTATACTCTCCTAAAGCCCCATATAAATGGCAGCAAAGTAATTGTCAAAAGGGATAAATGTATGGGACGCCTAGGTGGTAACTTAGTTGGTTAAGCGTCCGACTTTGGCTCAGGTCACGATCTCATAGGTCGTGGGTTTCAGCCCCACGTTGGGCTCTGTGCTGACAGCTCAGAGCCTGGAGCCTGCTTCAGATTCTGTGTCTCCCTGTCTTTCTCTGCCCCTCCCTCCCTTGCGTGAGTGTGTGTGTGTGTGTGTGTGTGTGTGTGCGCGCGCTCTCTCTCTCTCTCTCTCTCTCAAAAATAAAGATTTTTTAAAAAGGAATAAACCTATTATAACAAAAAGAGCAAGGTGGGTTATAACAACAGCTGAGAGATATGTACAAGATCTTAGAAAATGGAGATGAGATGAATGAGTGGTAAAAGACAGCTCAGCAGAGGAAGGTGAAGCCCAAGTGCCTGAGATGAGAGATGTCCCAGCAAGAGGTGCACCAATTGAACTGTAAATGCCATGAAGGGTCAGGATTCAAAGATATTGGTTATTCCTGAAGAGCTGGGGTATAGAGTAGGATGAAAAAGAAGAGAATTAACATTAACCAAAAAACTACAAGCAACAGTTAGACCTCCCAGATGCTCTCTTCAGCCAATAAATCAGGTACACCATTTCTGCTCCTGTTGGCAGGCAGGTTGAAGAGCCAGATTTATCATGAAGCTAATGGAGCCTAGGCCTTAGGCTGCCCATTTGCACAGGTCCCTTCCAAAGCCCTGTATTGAATTTTGCTTCATAATTTTATTTTTTTTTAATTTTTTTTCTGGAAGAGGGCCTCCCCAAATGTATAAGCTTTAGGTTCCACCAAACTTAGATCCACCTTAGGGTGGAAAGGTTGAACCAAGAGACATCGCACTAAAAATAAGGGGATTGTATGAATCTGCATGAAAAACAGTTCTCTTTCACCCCTTGTACAGCTCAGCTCCCAAAGCACTTGTGGCCAAGCTTATACTCCCAGGGAAGAGATTAGAAAAAACTGACCAGCTCAAAATAAAGTCTACAGAAACTGACATTTACAGAGCCCATCTGTCTCTTCAGGGGATCCCTACCCCAACCCAAGTCCCTATGGCAAAACTCACCAGTTGGCAAATCCTGAAATTTAAGAGCCTCACTTTTAAGTATAAATAGCCACAAATCACCAGAGCAAAGCCTTTAATATGGAAAAAAGCAGAGGAAGACCTCAACAACAAAAACAAACCTTAAAACAAACATCCTCAGAAAAGAGAGAGATCATGTTGCATCCTTTAAAAAATATTTATATACACATACATAAATACATAAATATACATACAATATACATACATGCATACACACTTAAAAAATAAGACAAAATTATTGGATATTTAAAACATGGTAGCAGATGGATTGAAATATATCACTGAGGGAAGTGGATTAATAACAAAGATTCCAAAAGTAAAGTATAGAAATAATGAAGGGGAGGAAATTATCAACCAAATAACAGATGCAGATATCCTAGCTGTGCAGAAAATCTGAGTTTCTGAATTGAGTCTACTAAATGTCCAGCATAATAAACACATAATAATAATAATAATAATGGCCAATGTTTACATACATCTTGTTATGCATCCAGCACTGTACTAAACATTTTGAAGTGTTGTTACTATCCCCCCCATGATCTGATGATGTGGGCAGTAGTATTATCCTCATTTTTACAGTCACCAGAAGCACAAAGAAGTTGAGTAAACTGCCCAAAGGTATAGAGCTAGTTAAGTGAGAGACCCAGCAGTCTGGTCCCAGAACCTGTGCTCTTAATCATCACACCTTCTGCCTTTCCAGAAAAAAAACAGACCTTGTGAGAGCCAAATTATTGAAATTTTAGAACCTTGAGGCTTCCAGTGGAAACAAATAGGTCGCATACCAAGGTCTGGGAATAAGAACGGCATCAGAATTCTCAATAGCACTACTGAAAACTAGAAGGCAATGGAGAAATGCCTCCAAATTTCTGAGGTAAAGTAATTTTCTATCTAAAATTCTATACTCAAGTTCTCCATCAAGAGTGAGAGTTGAATAAAAACATTCTCAATCATACAAAAATTTACTTTCTGTAGCCTCTTTCTCAAGAAGCTACTGGAGGACTAAATCAAGAAAGGAATATAGAGTATCTAGGAAAGGACATCTGCCAAGGAGAGAGTCAGAGGGAAATCCTGGAAGGTGATAAAGGGAAGCCCCAGAGTGTCAGCTGTGCTGCAGGCCCAGAAAGCCACCAGGCAAGACTGGAGCAAGAAGGCAGAGGTCTCTGGAAGGAATGACGAAAGAGGAAAAAGAGGAGGGGAAGGAAGAAAACCTGGGAGATTAACTGTAGTGTTTGACCATATTGAGAGAAGTTATATGGTTCTGGCAGCATGTTTAGGAATGAATTAGTTCTCAGGAAATGTGAAAGTAAACAAATGCAAAAGCAAGGCAATTTCAGACTCAGAGAAAACAAGTGGTTGTACAATAAATGCAAGGTAATCATAGCACAAGTTATACCTCAGTGTTGGGTAATATTTGTCTAGTTATACCAATGAAGATATAAAAAATGTTGATATAACTATGTTGGCATCCTTTCCTCTTATCCTTCTTTATTTTTTTTTTTCATGTCATGGGTCACTTTCTGGAATTATTAGATTATTTGGCTACTTGTCTATTTACCATTTTACATGAGAATGTAAGTTCATAAATATGGGACTTTGTCTTGTTTGCGAATATATCCCCTATTATTTGTAGGAAGGCAGAGGGCAGGGAGTGTATAATTGGAGTAGAAAACCCTTTGGATTTTTTAGAGTGGAAAAATCAATAGACAACATTCAATATTGAAAAGTTTGGGGAGCAGAAATTGGAAATGTGAAGGGATAAAGTATGAGAGAGCTGTGTTCTATTAGAAGTCTTGTAGTATTTTCTGATTCTTAAATTATTTATATGTATTACTTTGATAAACAAATAATAATTAAGCTTTGAAAGGACAAAACATGTAAGTGGATAATATAAAGTTATGTATAGCAAAATTAAGTTGAATTTTACATTTAAAGCAATTAGTGTTTTGGGGGCATCTGAGTGACTCAGTGGGTTGAATGTCTAGCTCTTGATTTTGGCTCAGGTCATGATCCCAGGATCATGGGATTGAGCCCCACATCAGGCTCTGCGCTGAGCATGGGGCCTGTTTAAGATTCTTTCTCTCTCTTTCTGCACCTTTCCCCTGCTTGCATGATCTCTTTCTCTATCTTTCTAAAACAAACAAAAACAATTAGTGTTTTAGATTTACTAATTGCAGAACAACATGCAGAATTAATTGAATAAAGTAAGAGATAAGAGGAAAGTGTGGAGAAAGGGGAACCTCTTGCACTGTTGGTGGCAATGCAAGCTGGTGCAGCCACTCTGGAAAACAGTATGGAGGTTCCTCAAAAAATTAAAAATAGAACTACCCTTCCATCCAGCAATTGTACTACTAGGTATTTACCCAAAGGATACAAATATACAGATTCAGAGAAATATATGCACCTCAATGTTTATAGCAACATTATCAACAATAGCCAAACTATGGAAAGTGTCCAAATGTCCATCGACTGATGAATGGATAAAGAAGATGTGGTATATATATATATATATAATGGAATATTAATTAACCATCAAAAAAAATCAAATCTTGCCATTTGCAATGGTGTTCATGGAGCTAGGGTGTATTATGCTAAGCAAAATAAGTCAGAGAAAGGCAAATACCACATATTTCAGTCATATGTGGAATTTAAGAAACAAAACAGATATACATATAGGGGGCAAGAGAGAGAGGGGAGCAAACCACAAGAGACTCTCAAAGATAGAGAACAAACTGAGGGTTGATGGAGGGAGGTGGGTGGGGGATGGGCTAGATGGGTGTTGGGTATTAAGGAGGGCAGTTGGTGTTGTATGTAACTGATGAATCACTGAATTTTATTCCTGAAACTAATATTGCACTGCATAGTAACTAACTAGAATGTAAATAAAAATTTGGAGGAAAAAAAAAGAGATTAGAAGAAAGAAAACCAGAAAGGAGACTTTGAGATGATTAAGCTGATAGGTAATGAGACCCTGAACTAGATGGTATCCCTGAAATTGGAGTAATGACATATTAGAATATATTTTGGAAGTTAAACATTTTTAAAAAGATACTCAGGAATGACCACGTCTTCCATTGCCATCATTTGTAGTCATTCTCAAGTAATTTTTTAGAACTTTAGAAATAGTGCAATCTTGTGACTTAAACACTTAAGAGAAATCAAAGGTTACCCTTATTTATAGCAGTATTCCTTTCAAGACATTTTTATAGTCTACTGTCCTTAACAATAAGCAAAGTCTTTACAATTCTTTAGCATACAGTCATCTCAAGGCATGAGATGAAATTACAGTATCCATATCACATTATTATCTACAGTTACACAGGTTCAGAACTCACTAGCTTTTAGAAGTCAACATCCTCTGATTTTAAGAAATTTTCTGCCATGTTCCTGATTAAGAACTCCAGTTATTTCCCAGGCCTTTGAAATATCAAAACACCTTGTTTTTTCCTGCCTCATAGCATTTACCTTATTTTGCCTTATATTGTTTTGAATTATTTTCAACCCTCTTATGAGTCAATAAAGCCATTTGGACCAGGATTTATATCATTAAGATTTTTTTAGTTGAATTGAGTATTCATATTTGTGCATGCTTATAGAAATTTAATAATTTACTCCCTTTTCAAGAGGAGTGGAGCTCAGTTTCCTCATTGAGTGAGGAATTAAACTACATCAGTTGTTCTTAACCTTGACTGCATATTAGAAACATCAGGAGGATTTTGGGAGCACCTGGGTGGCTCAGCTGGTTAAGCATCCGACTTCAGCTTAGGTCATGATCTCACGGTTTGTGGATTCAAGCCCCTCACTGGACTCTGTGCTGACAGCTCAGAGCCTGGAGCCTGCTTCAGATTCTGTGTCTCCCTCTCTCTCTCTGCCCCTACCCCACTTGTGCTGTCTCTCAAAAATAAAAATAAAAAAAAACATAAAAAAAAAGAAACATCAGGAAGATTTTTGAAATATTCTGATTCCAGTTCAATAAAATATCTGGATAGTTAAAAAAAAAATTCTCCTATTGATTCTAACAGAGATTGAAAACTGCTAAATTAGATTATCCATAGCTTTGATTCCCAAGCATGGTTAAGTATCAGAATCATCTAAGAAGCTTCCTAAAAATGTTTCTCTTCCAGCTCCAAGCTCTGTTTTTATGACAATGTGGCACTCAGACATTGCTATCGATTTTTCTAATTTGGTGAATTAGATGTCACAAGTTTCAGAGGCAAATAACACTGTATGTAGGTGGTCCACTTAGAAACAATCTTAAATTTGGACTTGTGTACAAGGAATTGATGAACTAGCAGGGAGAGTGTAACTGTCATTAATCTCTATTCATGTTACCCTTCCCTGCAGATGTCTGTCTCCTTCTATTTGGCTTAATTCCTGCCTAGAATGGAATTTGGGGGTTGGAACAAGTCAGCACCTACAAGCTGGTTCCAAGACCCTGGGGAGGCAACTGAATGACATTACTGAAATGCTTTATGCAATGCTATGCTTGCAAAAGACTGTGTTGTTCTTTTACCAGAAATAGGCATTATTTAATAATAAATATTGTCACCATTTCCTCCTTGTACCACATGATATAATATTCTTAATATTATTTTTACTGCAAATAGACATATCAGTTACTAAATAACAGTATCTTATTTATTTAATCACTTCACAGTTATAAGCTCATAGAAGCCTCATGACAGTCTGTCAGCTAGGTTGAGATACCCTCATTTTGCACATGAGCAAACTGAAGTTAAAACTTGTTATAGCAGTCAAGCCAGGTCTTCTGTCACCTGGTTCCAACACTAGTGCTCTTTCTATTCTAGTGTGTTCACCATCTCTTTTGTGGAGAGAGTGGAAACTTTTCTTTTTGAAAGAAAGATTTCAAGTTTCAAATGTGCGGTTTACTTTCTGATGTATATTTCCCTTTGAAGAAGAGACTTTTGGGGGTGGTGGACATTCCAAGCAATCAGGCCAGCACAGTTTTGTATAGTAACTTTATATGTTACTCATGTTTGTCATTTTCCTACATGGAAATCACTGGCCATGTTTAAAAGCTATAAATGTCCTGAAAAACTGCTAGCAATATGAGATCAATTTTAATCCTATAAAAATGGAGAAGAGCTTGACAGGCAAGTGTCAAAGGATTGGTTTTCCATGTTGGTGTAGTAGGTATGTAATTCTTGGTTCTTGAAAGTAATAATGACCACACATGTTAGCCTTCACAACACATGACCTTGGTCATCATGCATGCATCAATGAAACACAGTTTGACCTTGCTGTGCAGGAAAAAAAGTATGAATGTATGTTGAAAAGGCAAAAGGGAGACTGGAGTGTTTATATAGAGTGGTCTAATTACAAGTATTTAAAACATAAAACCATGGTTTAGAATCTCTTCACATAGAAAAGCTTATCTCTACCAGCTGTATTTTTCCACATTCTTTTCTGCTTTTGTGGTAATCAACTCCTTTGTTACCCTTCCAAATGTTTGAATAGAACAGGGCTATATTTTGAGAGACGATTAGAAACTCTAGAGCCATACAAAAGGTTAAAAACACAAAGAGAACTTTTCTAATTAATCCTCTTGATTTTACTTCATTTTAGAATGTAAAATGGGGAAAAGAAAACCTGAATGAGACATTGAGACTTTATTTCTAGCCCTGTTCCTGCCACAAACTTATTATAACCCTTGGGCGTATCACCTAACTACTCAGAACCTGTATTTCCTCATCTGTGAAATGAAGGCACTCGACTAGAATGATCTTTTTCTCAGCCAGAATATTCCATAATGCTACAATTTTACAGTTCTCAAGTTTACTCCTCATTCTACATGGAACAGATCTGAAATCTAAAATTTTAGTAGATCCTCTCTTGAGAAATTATTTTACTGTCACTAGCACTATTTTTCAAATTATGGTCCTCAAACTTCCATATAACGTAATCACCGGGAATGCTTATTCAAAATGCAGACTCTTTTGTGGTTCCATACAAATTTTAGAATTGTTTGTTCTACTTCTGTGAAAAATGCTGTTTTGTATTTTGATGGGGATTGCAGTGAATGTGTAGATTGCTTTGGGTAGTATAAACATTTTAACAATATTTGTTCTTCAAGCCCATGAGCATGGAATATCTTTCCATTTCTTTGTATTGTCCTGAATTTGTTTCATTTATAGTTTTCAGAGTACAGATCTTTCACTCCCTGGTTAGGTTTATTCCTAGGTATTTTATTCATTTGGGTGCAATTGTAAATGGGATTGTTTCTCGTCATTTAACTTTCTGCTTCTTCATTATAAATGGATAAGAATGCAACAGACCTCTGTGCATTGATTTTGTATCTTATGACTTTACTGAATTCTATCAGTTCTAGTAGTTCTGGGTGAAGTATTTAGGGTATTCTATATATAGTATTGTGTCATCTGAAAATAGTGAGAGTTTTACTTTTTCCTTACCCATCTGGATGGCTTTACTTTATTTTGCCTAATTGCTCTGGCTAGTATTGCCAGTACTATATTGAATAAAATTGGTGAGAGTGGACATCTTTGTCTCAATCCTGACCTTAGTTTCGTGGGGATGCAAACTGGTACATCCACTGTGGGAAACAGTATTGATTTTTCTCAAAAAGCTAAAAATAGAACAACCCTGCACTGCTGGGTTTTTACCCCAAAAATACAAAATCACTAATTCAAAGGGATATATGCACATCTATGTTTACACAGCATTATTTACAATAGCCAAGATATGGAACAGTGTAAATGTCCATTGATTGATAAATGAATAAAGAAGTGGTGTGTGTGTGTGTGTATGAATATTATTAACCATAAAAAGAATGAAATCTTGCCATTTGCAACATGTATAGAGCTACAGCATATAATGCTATAAGTGAAACAAGTCAAAGGAAGACAAATACCATATGATCTCACCCATATATGGAATTTAAGAAACAAAACAAACGAGCAAAGGAAAAAAAGAGAGAGAGAGGGACAAACCAAGAAATAGACTCTTAACTATAGAGAACAAAGTGGTGGTTACCAGAGGAGAGGAGGGTGGGGGAATGGGTGAAACATGTGTTGGGGATTAAAGAGTACATTTATCATGAAAAATAAATAAATAAAGAATAAAATGCAGACTCGTACCCTGATCCAAGCCTATTAAATAGATATTTTTAGGATGGATCTAACATCTAGCAGGTGACTGTACTTAACAATACTGTATTGTATACTTGAAACTTCCTAAGAAAGTAGATCTTAAAAGTTCTGAGCACACACACAAAATGGTAACTCTATGTGATGGTAAATGTGTTAACTAACCTTATTGTGGCAATCATTTTACAATATATACATATAGCAAATTATGCTGTACAATTTAAACTTACATAATGTTATATGTCAATAATATTGAGGCACCTGGGTGGCTCAGTTGGTTGAGCATCTGACTCTTGATTTTAGCTCAGGTCATAATCCCAGGGTCATGGGTTGGAGCCCTGCGTTGGGCTGCTTGCTGAGCATGGGGCCTGCGTCAGATTCCCTGTCTCTCTCCCGCTGTCCTTCCTCCCACTCACGCTCATTCTCTCTCTCTCTCTTTCTCTCTCTCTCTCTCTCTCATAAATAAATAAATAAATAAATAAATAAATAAATAAATAAATAAAATATCAATTATATCTCAGTAAAACTGGGAGAAATGTTTTAAAAATAAAATTATGTTCCTGAAAAAAAAATCTTTAGTAAGGGAAGAGGGATTCAAGACTATACGTTTCTAATGAGCTCTGAGCTGATCTGTATTTCCTCTGAAGTTTGAGAACAACTGAGAATCTAGGAATAAACAGGAGAAGGGAAGGAAGAGTGACAGTAGAATAGTGATAATTGCAATGTAGCTTTGGATGAGGAAGAAACAGGTATAGAGGGAAAGGGGAATTGATCTAAGGTGGCAAGGATGCTCCTGGAGAATGCATTTCTTTGTTGCATGGTTTCATGTCTGAACAGACTGAAATCAAGCACTATGAGAACTAGTGTAGAAATGCCCCACAGCCAAAGCATCAACTGATACTTGAGTCTCTAGCTTTTGTGTTCATATTTGAAACTGGAGATGGCGGTCATGGTTATGTCTTCTGAATGAGAAAATGTCTTTCCTCAAGAAGCAGAAAAAACCTGTAGTAAATGATGACCAATTAGGATATCTGAGATTTTTTAAAAAGTGGAAATAAACCCTTTGGTGAATTAAAATATATTCTTTTCATGATTGGGGATTTTGCTCAAATTTTATTTATCTTCTTTTGGGGACAGTCTGTTATTCTGCAGTGTTTAGGCTACATCTTTTATGCGACCATGATAAAAACACATGCTGATAAAGTGATTGTCTCTGTAGGTTCTGTGACAATGTTGCGTTTTTAGCACAGACATGCACACATACAAAACAGAAAGAGAAGGGAAAAATCTCATCATCCAGGGTCTTCACTTCAGACAAGTTTGAGATCAAGCCTCAGGGAATCCAACTCATCTCTTCACAAGTCAAATGTCCTACATGAAAGAACACTGAACTGCCCAAGGCATTTGGCAAAGTTCAAATAAATCTCTATTTGACTTTAACAGAGAGATGATCAGGTGGAGGAGCTGCTCTGGCTTAGAAGGATCTTTCAAGAACCACAGACATGTGTGTGCACCCCAGCACGAGATAGGAAGTCCCTGTGGCCTTAAAAGAGTTTTGAGGAGTAATGACAGCATACTAGCAATACTTCTGGCTTTGCATTGGTTGAAGAGTAATGTCTAAAATTATGGTAAGCAGGTTCACGTGGCCATCTAGCTCCCAGTCATGCTTTATCTTAGTGAAAAGAACACTAAGTAAAGGGGAAAGTAAAGGGGAAAAAAGTAAGCACAATATTTCATTTTCCTTCTCCATGGCTTCCTAAACAAATGAACAACTTCCTTGTGGAGGCTTTCCATGGTATTTCATCCTTCTTATTTGCTTTGTTTTTTTTTTCATAATATTTATGCTTATTTTGTTTATTACCTGTATCCACTTCACTGGAATCTATGCTTTGTGAAGGCATGGATTTCTTTCCACAGCTATTGCCCATTGCCTAGAGAATTTCTGGCACTTAGTAAATGCTCACTAAATACTTATTGAAAAAATGGATACATTCCCATTAGATTATTGCTTTCCCACATTCAATGATAATTAGTATATTTTATGCAGTTTTAGAATTATGTCCCCAAATGTGTCAATAAAATATTTAGGGAGTTGGACCAAAGTGGAATGTTTACCAGGCTGGTTATTTCTGGCTTTAAGATTAGGTAATTTAGTCATTGAGAGCTGCACCTCTAGAACTGAACTATTTAGGTTTGAATCCTGACCCTGCTACTTGCTAGCTGCAAAATCTCCAGCAAGTTAATTCTTTATCCCTCAATTTCCTCCTCTGTGAGATGAGATAATAAGGTAGCTCTGAGTATCAAATGTATCTAAATGGGGTCTTGTACATAGTACAGAAGAATAATATTTATTGTGGTTGCTTTCCTATGAGTATCCTGAGTTATTTCTTCCATCAATGATGCTTTCTATATACCATGAGCACACACTTACATTTGTATTCTTAATTTAAATCTGAATTTCTTGGATTATGTAGCTGTGTGATCCTCCTGAAAATCAGAAGTCACAATTTGAGTGCAGGAAAAAGGGGGCACTCTTTGGATGATGAAGCCCAGATCATAAAAACAACAATGAAATGGTAAGCATTACTTGTTTAATATTTTAAATCTCTCCACCTTTCTACCTATCTACCCATTCATCTATTTCTCCATCTGTGTATCTATCTCTCCATCAATCCACCCATCTGTCCAACTGTACTTGTATGGCCTTATCTCTCATTTATAAGGGTGCTTGGGTGGCTCAGTCAGTTAAGCATCCAACTGTGGCTCAGGTCCTGAACTCATGGTTTATGAGTTTGAGACCCACATTAGGGTCTCTGCAGAGTCTGCTTCATCCTCTGTTCCCCTCTTTCTCTGCCCCTACCCACCTCTCTCTCTCAAAAAAAATTTTTTTTAAGTTCTTTATTTATGGATGTTTCTCATTTGAAGCAATAAAACACCAAACACACATATAGCAATTACTTTGTGCCAGGTACCATTCTAAGCACTTAGAGAAAACTTCTCATTTGTCAGTGTAAAGGTCCATGCATTTGCTCACAACTTTAGAAACTCTTTCTAAAAATTCCAAACTCAGCAACACACCTTCATGTATAGTTAATGTTATCGTTCTTGTTTGTTCTAATTGAGTCACATAAGCTTTAAGTGACCGTATTCCTGCCTTCTGGAGTTTACAGTGGAGGTCCATCACCATGGTCTTCAGTATTAATTAAATTAATAAAATTTAATTTTTATTAAATAATAGTATGCAAACACAACCCAACATCTCTGAAGATTTTTAAGTGACTCGCAATTTTTCTTAAGGTTCCTAGCTGCCTAATTCCCCACATGTACTTCCTCCTAACATCCCTCTTAGTGTGAACAAACTCCATTCTCTCTTAAGGGCTCCACCTAGGACCTCCACTTCTCTTCTTTCATGCCTCCTGGAGCACTGATTTACAAAGCTGTTACTTGTAGCCAACTTACTTTTTTTTGACGTTTGGAGGGAGAAATGGCAAGGTGGGAGAGGATGGGGTGAAAGGAAGAGGATAGCAGTAATTTCAACACAGGACACAAATTACCTTCAGCAATTTCAGACTTCACTATTCCTGGCATTTATGGGGCATTTCCCACCGCTGACAATTTCTCACTGCCTGTCTCCTGCTGTATCTTGAGCTTCCTCTCTTCCATTTCCCTTTTTGCTTTCCTTTCTCCGTGTTTCCCAAGTCCTTTACTCATTTACTCCTCTCTTCAAGGTTTCCCCCAGAAATATAAATATATTCCTACTCCTTACCTCACCCTAAGCAATGACAAGTGGGCCTTTATTAACCAAGATAATCATCTCGTTATGATCTTTTCTTTTCTTTTTTCTTTTCTTTTTATGTTTACTTATTTTGGGGCGGGGGGCGGGGGACAGAGCGTGAGCAAGGGTAGGGGCAGAGAGAGAGGGAGACACAGAATCTGAAGCAGGCTCCAGGCTCCAAGCTGTCAGCATTGAGCTCAATGCAGGACTCAAACTCATGAACTGTGAGATCATTACCTGAGCTGAAGTTGGATTCTTAACCAACTGAGTCACCCAGGCGCCCCTCTTTCTTTTGTTTAACGTTTATTTGGTTTTTGGCGGGGAGGGGCAGAGAGAGAAGGAAACACAGATTCCAAAGCAGGCTCCAAGCTCTGAGCTGTCAGTACAGAGTATGACACTGGGCTTGAACCCACAAACCCTGAGATCATGACCTGTGCTGAAGTCGGACACTTAAACGACTGAGCCACCCAGGTGCCCTCATTATGATCTTTTCCTTAAAAGAACCATCTGCTCCAGGATTGAATTATGATATTTCTCAAGGCAGTTCCAGAATTTTTATGTTAAAGGAGTTTTGTAGGGTTAATCTAACTGAAAGGCAATTGAGAAACCTTGACTTGAAATTATACTTGCATAGCAAACAAACTATTTTTAACTTAATTGTGCATCAAAGTCCTGGCAGAAATCAAAATTCTGCTTAAAGGGATTTAACTGAAGAGACTTTACTTAAGGGAGTGTCTCCAGATGTGTGGATGGATAGGTTAGAGAAACCAACAAGGAACACTGAGGCACCCAGGGACAGTGACAGTGGGAAGACATTACACCCCTAGGCCTGAAGGAACATGGGAAGGAAATAGTGTCTCTGAGCCTGTTAATGGCTGGACCTGTGGAAGAGCCAGTAAGAGCTGTTATCATAGGGGTTATAGGCACCAAAGCAGGAAGGGAGTAGAGAAGGAAATACCCTGATGTCTCATTCTTCTTGTTCTCCAGACTCCAATTGATGCTTCTCATGGACTGAAGCCAGATGGCAGGGGAGCCCTGGTGAGGTCATTTGCAGGATTCCCTACCCATGGCCCAGAACAAATGGGATGGGGTTAGGTTATGAAGACCAACCAGAAGAGATTGTGTATTTATTTGGAAGTAACTTTGAAAGCAGAAACTAAGATTAAGGACCACTTATGGCCTTACTCTTAGGCAGAAACAACTGCGGTCAAACTTTGTTTCACAGAGAAGCTTTCCCTTCTATTACACTGGAAGGCTGTTGTGGAGACAGGTTAGCCATCCCCCTACCTTCCCTACTTCTGGGGAAAGCTCTGAGTCACAGGCAAAGCAAGGTGCAAAGGAAGTATTCACTTTGTCTTATTACCAAGATTCCTACCGCATTTGTACCACAGGTTAGCTTGAGATACTCTGTATTATAAGAAATAGAAAAGCAATGATTGAAGCATAAAACTAACTTGCAACAACAGATCCAGAAGTCAAGCTAAGCACCTGGAGAAACCAGCACAATTGAGGATGTACACTTTTGAACTCTAAATTCTTTTTATTGCAACTAAATTCAAGCTCTCCACCAACCATGAGAAGAGTTTACATTACTCTTTGAAATCACTGAGGCAAAAACAAATTACCAAAAGCTGGAGAATGGTTACAGGAGTGATTCTTTCCTCAGGGCTGAATACTAAAATGAGGAATGCCTTTGTTTCTTTGCAGAGAATAGATGCTGCATTATAAACTCCTAGGTGCTTCCAGCCAACTTGGTTGCCTGCCTGGTCCTCCTTTATCTGTTGTGTCTACAATTACCAAGGGGGTGGTGGAAGAATTTCTGGAAGACACTAGGTTCAACCTAACTCCCTAGATGGGTTGATGACTACCTCAACACCTGGGAGCAATCATAGAATAGCAGATATGGCTCTGAGCTGCATGTACCTGGCATATACTATGGTGACAAAGAGAGAGTGTCATGAAATTTCTAACAGGAAAATACTGTCTTCTGTAAAGTTAATTCTGACATGACTTGAGGAATAAAAGAGAGAAATACCCATGGTATTTACATGGACATACATGTTGCCCAAGCCTCTCCTTCACATTTTTGGTGCCTGGGATAGCCTGTAGAAGAGGTGCTGAGCTGAGTGCTTTATGTTAATCAACTCAAAATAAATCTGGGAGATGCATGTTAAAATATCCCTATTTTACAGAGAAAACAGATTTAAGGAAATCACTGGTTTTCTCAAAGACACATAATTTCTATATGGTAGAGCTGATCTTAAAACCTAGCTCTGTCTGTGTTCAAAGCTTTGCTCCTAACAACCACACCGCATTGAATGAATGTGTCAGGAAGTTTGGAAGAAGGGTAATGAGATGGTGTATCATACAGATAAAGTTATTTCCAGAATTATGAATCTACAATATTGCTATTTGTAAGAAATATAGATTTGATCATTCAGATGACTGAAATTTATTTCTCACATATATTTAGTTTTCATCTATAGTTCCTGGCTCACAGCTTCCAAAACTCTTGTAATGTCCTAAGTATTGAAAGTGGTAAATATGTTTTTTGTTATTTTAATGAAGTGACTTTTGGAAAGCATCTAAGGATGGGGGCTGGTGGCCAGGAGAGCCAACCATGTGATTAGAGGGTTGTAACTCTCAGTCCCACCCCCTGACTTCTGGGGAGAGGAGAGGGATTGGAGGTTGGATCAGTTCCCAGTAATCAACCATGCCCATGTAGTATAACCTCCATGAAACCCAAAAGGTAGGGTTCAGAGAACTTCCATGTTGGTGAACATGTGGAGATGCTGGGAGAGTGGCTGCCCAGAGAGAACATGGATGCCCCAAGCCCTTTCCCCACACCTCAACTTATGTATCTCTTCTGTCTGTTTCTGAGTTATATCTTTTTATAATAAGCTGATATTCTAGTAAATAAAACATTTCTCAGAGTTCTGTGAACTGCTCTAGCAAATTAGTCAAACCTGAGGAGGGAGTCTTGGGAACCTCTGATTATATATAGCCAGTCAGTCAGAAGTACAGGTAACAATTTGGATTTGTGACTAGCATCGGAAGTGGGTGGGGGATTAGGGAAGAGTCTTATAGGACTCAATTCTTAACCTGTGGAATCCGATGCTATCTTTGGATAGATAGCCATAAAATTGAATTGACTCTGCCGATGTCCAAGAATTTCTTGGTGTTGTGGAGGAAGCACACCTCTGCCACCTAACATGCATGTTGGAACTGGGTCCAGGAACCCAAAAAGAGAATCCATATACAAGAATAAATTTAATTAGCCAGTACTCTTGGTGACAGAAACCCAATTCAAACCAGCTTAAGCCAGAAAAATATATATATTGGCTTATTTAACCTACAAGTTCAAGGGGTAACAACTTCCAGCATAGAACCAGGCACTTAAAATGAAGTTTTCAGGAAGCATTTTCTGCTTATATTAATTTACCAACTTTGCTTTTTTATTTGTTTATTCGTTTATTTTTTTGGTTTTGGTTTTAATCTGTAGGCTGACAGTGTCTACATAATGGAGATGCATCCTGACAGCACCATATTTACACAGTCCTTGAAGTTCATGACCTCAAATGAGTAAAAGTAACCCTCTCTCCTCGATCATCTATATCAATCCTTGGAAAACCTTCTGGCTTCCCTTGAATCACCTGCCCATCCTTGGACCAATCACTGTGTTTGAGAAGGAGTACAATACTCTTGCTGGCCAGCCTGAGTAACAGGTTCACTCCTAGGACAGGTGAGGCCAAATGTTCCACAGCTCTGTTCCAAAAAAAAAACAAAAACAAACAGTTCCCCAGACAGGAGTCTGGGCAAAGAAAGGTAAGAAAATAAATATGGATACAAAAATTACTAACTTACTAAATAAACAGGGCAGTCTCTAGTTGTGGGTGGCTAAATGAAGGATGTGAGCAACTCAAGCATATGAGAAAACAGTTTGCTACCTCATTGAGCAAGAGACACAGTGTATTAAAAATAGCTCCCTTGAACAGAGTTCACTGCTTGAACAAAAATAAAGAGATGTTTTCCTTATTCTTAAAATGTAATCCTATACTACTGGAATAATGTTAACTTCCATCTCTGAAACATTTTTTTTTCCTAGCGAAGAAATCATGAATCTCCATAGACTTATACATAGAGTTATACATAACTCATCTCATTATTCTGAAAATAAAAATCAATTTATGCGTAAGAGCTATTATAATTATTTTAAATGGAAAACAAGAAGAGAGAAAATGTCTTCATCTAAAGTCGATGCCTGGTAGACTGAATACAGGCGACCTGTAATTTAGAAACACTCCTGACAGAATAGCATCTGGGTGCCTAGCTCTGGATTCTCTCAAGCTCAGAATCCTCCCAGAGCTGCTTTTTTTGGAAGACCATTTTAGCTTTCACACTTCGAATTCTTCTCCCCAGCCTCCCCCTTCTGAGTAGTCAGTGTTCAAAGGGTGTTGGACTAAGGAAGAGCTTGAGGTTGGTATTACAGATGAACCAGCCCAGGGAGTCCTTTCCCTTCTCCATCTAGTACCTGTTCTTCCTCCAACCACCTAAGGCACTAACTTTAGACTTTACTCAACCAACATCTCTCTTATGCATTCTTCTATCACAGAACTTCTCTTATTTTGTTGTCCTATTTGTTTATATGTGCATCCTTCCTCATTTTCTCCCAGTCCCCCATCATTGACAAGATGACGGAGCTCATGTTAATTCATTATTGTATCGAGAGCAGTTTTTATACTGCCTGACATATAGTAGGTACTCAATAAATGTTGGTTGAGGGAATGAGAACTTGACCATTATTTGTAAAGCAGTGATTCTCTGTATTGTTAAGAGACAGAATAGAATTCAGGGAAATTTTTTGCAGAACTCTAAGTACTATGGATATTCTAAAGTTAATTGAATAACTAAGTATATAATTTTATACTAAATTGAGTTTCATACTAGATTTTATTGTGGAAAAGTAGCAATAATATCAAAGGTTTAAGGAAAGCAGTAAAATGTATAGCTTAAAATGAGCATTAGAGGCCAGAACACCTAGGTTCTATTATTGGCTGTTCTGGTCATTATACTGCATAATTAATTACACCAACACTAACATTACAAACTAGTAGTTCTCACTTGGAATCTCTCATGCATTTGCAATCAGATATGGGGCTGCAGGCATCTGAAAACTTGGTTCTGTTAGAAAATTTTATTTTACTTTAATATTAGAGAGAGGGGTAAAGGGAGGGGTAAAGGAGAAAGAGAGAGAATCCTAAGCAGTCTCCATGTTCAGGATGGGGCCCAACACAGGGCTCTATCCCATGATCGTGGGATCGTACCCTGAGCCAAAATCAAGAGTCAGATGTTGAACCGGCTGAGCCTCCCAGGCATCCCAGGCTCTGCTAGAAATTTAAATGACTTACTTAATGGTTGACAGTTGATGCTGAGCTGATTACCAGAGCATCTATCTGTGGCTTCTCTAGCATGGAGGTCTCAGGATGGTCAGATTTCATACCTACCAGTTGGCTTCTACCAGAACAAGCATCACAACAGAGCCAGGTGCAAGCTACATGACTTTTATTTCTTTATTTTTTTTAATGGTTATTTATTTTTGAGAGAAAGAGAGAGACAAAGCACAACAGGGGAGGGGCAAAGAGAGAGGGAGACACAGAATCCAAAGCAGGCTCCAGGCTCCAAGCTGTCAGCACAGAGCCCAAAGTGGGGCTCGAACTCACAAACCATGAGAGATCATGACCTGAGGCAAAGTCAGATGCTTAACTGACTGAGCCACCCAGGCATCCCTGCATGACCTTTCTGACCTAGCCTCAGAAATCACACGGTTTCACTTCTACCGGATTCTGTCTGTTGGATATAAGTAAGTCACTAAGGCCAGCCTACTTTTAAGGGAAGGGGACATAGACTCTGAATGACAGAAATGTAAAAGAATTTGTGGACATGTTTAAATCTACCACACTAGGGGCAACTTGGTGGCTCAGTGGGTTGAGTGTCCGACTCTTAATTTCAGCTCAGGTCATGATCCCAGGGTTGTGGAATTGAGCCACGCTCAGCATGGAGCCCGTTTAGGATTCTCTCTGTCTCTCCCTTTGCCCCTTTTCCCCCTTTCACTCTTTCTCTCTCCCTAGGAAAGGAAAGGAAAGGAAAGGAAAGGAAAGGAAAGGAAAGAAAAGAAAAAAGAAACGAAAAGAAAAGAGTAACAGAAAACAATAAATCTACCACACTAGCTCTACCACCTAGTATTTCAGTAGCCTGGGGGGAAATGAGTCATTTGTGGGGTTTTTTTATCTATAAAATAGGATCCTTGTGAAGATTAAATAAAATGATGTATGCAGAACAATTAGCTCACAGTAAGCTCTCAAATGCTCTTTTATTTTGAGAAAAAAATATATGGGGAAAAGCTTAAAACCAGGAAAATACTATATAATAATTGCATTGCCCTGAAAATTGGGGAAAGACCATTAGTCTCTTATATTTTTCTGTAAAACTTCTTGTGGGGATACCAGTGTCCAGTGGGAACATAATTTTAAAAGCACTAAATTCTAACAATATTTGTATATATCCAATCGTTCCAAGTTCTGATCAGCTGACCTCAAAGTGAACTTTTGAAACCCAACTCATTTGTTTGTAATTGCAAAACGGTTTCCATATGTGTGCATGTATATCCATTTATTATGCTAATAGTGCATAACCTTGCTATTCTGCCAAAGAGATAAAAGAAAAGAAGTTTACCAGAAAAAAAAATCTGTTAGTCACTGACTGATATGTCTTTGTATTATGCTAAAAAATACCGGAAGAGAGATAGATGGTTGATCTTCATTTAACACAAAAGCAAGAACTTTAAAGACTATCAGAGCCTTTGCTGAAATATCACATTGATTCAATAGCTAGAAACACAATTAGTAAAGAATAGGAAAATCATGGGTGAAAACAATCATCCTTGTAATCAATCTTTTATAAATTCCCTATGGGTAGTTAATTTCATATAATACTATCCAGTGTTGTAATTCCCTCCCTGTTCTTCCCCTTCCCCCAAGCCCAGAAATATTTGAAATTCAATACAAGAACTCTTGCCACAGAATTATATTAAAAGATTTAATTAACAGGAAATTCTGCATAGCATATCTATCAGCTACAAGGAGATTATTCTCCATAGAGATCCCATGGACTCCTGAGCAACCTCTGCCTAAAGAGACCATTCACCTCAGTCACAATCTCTAACACATGCATTGTTTGTCTTCCTGAGAAGCTGTGGCTGATGTTGGTTTTCAGTTACTTTTATATTTAACTTCTCAGTACTTTCTGGAACTCTTCATGCAATGAATCTTGAAAATGACCAAGAATTTCCCCTTGGCTCTTGGCATGTGAAATCATCATCTCTCCTCTCTAGAAGCCCTCACTCCATTTTTCTGGCTGTTACCTACTCACTCAACACCTTCTGGGAAGCCACTGAACAAGAGAAACAGTTGCCTGCCGAACCTGGAGAGATACGGGAACTCTCCTTGCTATTGCTAAAGGGAAGGGAACTTGGACTTTTTGCTAATGATCACCATCTTGTTTCTTTGATAACTTTCTTATATTGGGCAGAGTAATATTCTCTCCCCACTGGGTCTATAATGGCTTTACTACCTTTCTCATTCTTCTGATGCTCCTTCACAATACATTCCTTCATGACAGTCTTATTTTGGGAGATATACTGGGACATGCACAAATGGGAGAGGAAAAACTAGCGCTAATAATAATGACTTGACATCAGTGAAGAAACAAAATAATACAATCCAGCCAATGTTGAATATTAATGAAGCATAAATGAATTGACCAACAATCAAATTCTATTCTCAGCTCTCCTGGAAAGATTCCTGCCTTTGTGGTCTTCCTTGAATCCTAAGTACTTTTTCTTTTTCTTTGTCTTTTCAGTACTACTTTGCTTCATTGGCCAAATATTCCCTTTGTGACTGAGAAGGCACTCGGTGATTTGGTGGACAAAACACTCTTCCTTCCTGTCCACCCCCCACCCCATACAAAACATTTCCTTCAGTAGGACATTTCTTTCATCAGACTTAGTTTTATTGTTTGAGGATATGCTTACAGATATGCATGTGTGTGTGTGTGTGTGTGTGTGTGTATGTGCTCATAATATATATGAACTAAAGAATTGGATATTATTTCAGTGAGACAGTATGTTAATAGAATTGGTTTACCTGATAAACCAAGACCACCTATTATTTGGAAAGTTGTTAGGTCATAGGTTCATAAAATTTGAGAAATATGACAACACATAGGATTGGTAGATCATAAAATGCTCTGGAGATCATAGACACTGGTACCTTTAGAGGAAGGTTCTGCAAAGAGATAGGAACTGTTGTAGCCAATGTGGAAGACTGCAAAAGAACAGAACAGAAATAGACCTGAAAAATCACAGAAGAATAGTGTTACATATGCATCTTTCAGCTAGCCAGTGTCTCCAGGTTATTTATTTTCATAGTTTTCATTTTTTATTGTGGTAAAAACATATAGGGTAAAATTTCCCATCTTAAACATTTCTAACTGTACAGTTCAGTAGTGTTAACTATCTACAACAGATTTCCAGAACTTTTCATTTGCAAAAATGAAACTCTATACCCATTAAACAACACTCCTGATTTCCATTTTTTCCCAAGTCCCCAGTAACCACCATTCTACTTTCTGTTTCTATGAATTTGACTACTCTAGATGCTTCATATAAGAGGAATCATACAATATGTGTCATTTTGTGACTGGCTTATTTCATTTAACACAATGTCCTCAAGATTCATCCATTTTGTAGCATGTGACAAGATTTCTTTCCCTTTTAAGTCTAAATAATATTCCATTATATGTATATACCACATTTTGTCTATCCATTCATCCAGTGATGGACCTTTGGTTTGCTTTTACTTCTTGGTTATTGTGAAGAGTGCTCCAATGGGCATAGGTGTGCAAATATCTCTTTGTGACTCTGCTTTCAATTCTTTCAGAATTTTTTGGATGTGTACCCAGAGTGGGATTGCTGGATCTTATGGTAGTTCTATGCTTTGAGAAATCACCACACTGTTTCACCATAGCAGCTACACCATTTGAAAATACTACCAAGAGTAAAGTGTTCCAATCTCTCCATATCCTCACCAACACTTATTCTTTTCTGTTTTTTCAATAGTTGACATCTTATTAGGTCTGAGGTGATACCTCATTGTGGTTTTGATTTACATTTCTCTAATGATTAGTGATGTTGAACATTTTTTCATATGCTTGTTGGCCATTTTTATTTATTTGCTCATTTTTAAAAAAATTTTTTAGAAGTTTATCTTTGAGACAGAGAGAGAGAGAGCACAGGAGGGGCAGAGAGAGAGAGAGAAAGAGAGAGACAGAGAGAGTCCCAAGCAGGCTCCATGGTGTTAGCACAGAGTCTGATGTGGGGCTCAATCCCATGAACCACAAGATCATAACCTGAGCCAAAGCCAGATGCTTAACTGACTGAGCCACCCAGGTGCCCATTGTTGGCCATTCTTATATTATCTTTGCAGAAAGGTCTATTCAACTCTTTTGCCTATTTTTAAATTGAGGTTATTTGTTGTTTGTTATTGCTATTCTTTATAGTTGCAGGAGTTCTCTATGTATTCTAGATACTAATATCTTATCAGATATAGATTTGCAAAGATTTTCTCCCTTTCTGTAGCTTGCTTTTTCACTCTGCTGTTTTTGTCCTTTAATGCACAGAAGATTTAAAGTCTTATTTGCCTATTTTTGCTCTTGCTGCCTGTGCTTTTGGTATACCTAAGAAATTATTGACAAATTCATTGTCATGAAGCTTTTCTCTTATATTTTCTTCTGAGAGTTTTATGGTCTTGGGTCTTACATTTAGATCTTTAATCCATTTTGCGTAATTTTTGTATATGGTATATGATAAAAGTCCAGTTTCATTCTTTTGCGTATAGATATCCAGTTTTCCCATCACCACTTTT